>NC_056737.1:1563064052-1563161552 GCF_019279795.1 Protopterus annectens
AGTGGTTTCCAGCTCTGAAAATGTATTAGCCTTTTTGGGCTGATTTCTATCTGGCTTAAAAATGAGTGTGTTTCCACATTTTTCACATTGTGCAGCACTGAGAGGCTACAGTTAAACTATTCCAGGTGCCAGAAAGTCTGCTCTTCAAATTTTCCCTTAGAACTAGCTGGTTTCTCAGTAGTAGCACTAAAATCTGAACCCCTGTGACTGGCACTTGCTCTAGAACCTGCTGGAAAGCACTAGGAAGCCTGAAACTGATACAAGCACTCAACTTTCCTTGTCAATAAGGAGAAATTAATCGTAGGCACTAAACAGCTTATAATTGCAAAGTACCTTGCAAAGGTAAGGGAAAACAGCTCTTAAACTTTACAAAAAAGCACCTAAAAAGGCATGACCAAGGGTCAGCTTGCAGTGATTTCGCCTGTCCACCTGGTGAATCTGGGCATACTGGGGCAATGCGGCAACTGCCTCATGTACACAGACAATCCTCTCCTCCTACCACCCAACACTACAACCTGTGAGAGATGCACTTACATAGCCAAACTGTAAGCAAAGCTCTGTCCGGCCAAGATTGTGCTAGACAGCCAAGGGGAGAAAAAGGTTAACACCTGCACTACACCTCTAGCAACTCATAGCCCTTCAACACCCACACATAGCAACACCAAACCTACATATGCAGAGGCCCTTAACATTTACCTGTCCAAGCAACAAGGACCTCTGAAGAGGAAACGCAAACAAACACCAGTTACAACCAAAGTGACACATACCTCACAACACCAGTGTGCCACCCAAAAACAGCCCCTAAGGCAAGACAATGTACCCAACACATTAGTCATAGATAACTCTATAGTCAGGCACACTGATGTCCCACTCACCAGGCTGAACAAGGAGAAAATTACAGTCAGCTGCCTGTCGGATGCCAGGATCTGCCACATAACGCATGCACTCAAGTCACTCCACAAGTACAAATAAGACTCTTGTCATTGTCCATGCTGGAGTGAATGACTTGAGACGTACCTCCCTGGACTACATGAAAAGAGACATGGAAGAGCTCTTGGATCATGTGGCCCAGGCAGGTATGACCCTAGCCCTGAGGAGCATCCTGCCTTTGCCCAGAATGATAGCACAGTATAAGGACAAAATGATTGACTTCAACAACTGGCTAAGCTTCTGGTGTCATTCAAAGGGGATCCAGTATTTATCTGCCTGGGAAGACATGATCGACAAACCATGATGCTTTGCCAGAGATGGTCTGCACCTGTCACCCCTTGGATTCAGGTTACTGGCTAAAGCTCTTGCCACCCCTATAGTGCCTTTTTTAGGCAAGGTTCAAAGGATAAAACCACCACTGTAACAGATACAAGCATGTAAAATATGAAGGTAATGCTACTCAATGCTAGAAGTCTAAACCTCATAATGCACACTCTCGAAGCACTCCTAAAAATATTGAACATCGATATCTGTGCAGTAACTGAGACCTGGTTCAAGGCTCCAGAGAGCACCCCTGCAATACCAGGCTACAACTCTTACCACACTTTTAGGCCACAAAACCAAGACTGAAACACTAAAGGTGGAGGAGTGTCCATATTTACCAAAGATTTTCACACCACCAGGCTAGTTGCCCAACACAATGCATCTGAAATTCTCCAGGTGCAACTAACACTAGGTAAGACTGCAATCCAAATTGCAGCTTACTCCAGATCCCCCACCATGCCCCAAGATTCTAACTACACCTTTCTAAACATACTGGAAAATATTAATATACAACCAAACACCCTAATACTGGGTGATTTCAACTACCCTGCCACTAACTGGGAAAACTACTCGGGTACCAACTCCTTTTCCCAACGGTTCTTGGAATTCATAAATTCCAATGCCCTGGATCAACTTATCCATTGTCCCACTAGGGGCTCCAATATCCTAGACCTGGTTATTACCAACATGGGATATAGATGCTCCACACCAGTGGTCACCTCCTCATTGGTTAGGTCTGACCATAAGCAAATCACCCTTGACATCCACATCCCACCCCCAGCCCCCAGTAAGGAAACCTCCTTAAAGAACGTCTCCAAAGCCAACTTCATGCTACTGAAGTCAGAAGTGACAAACTTCACGACACCCATGCAGACGGGATCTGAAAGTTTGACTGCAGAATCCTACACTAAGGCACTGTATGAGCACATCCACTCGGGCATGAATAGTGCCATCCCAAATAGAACCAAGATCGCACTCTCCAAAACTAAGAATACAACATCCATGGGATCAGATGACATCCCAGACTGTGTACTACATGAACTACGAAATGAACTGGCACCTCATCTAAGTGTCATGTTTAATTAATAGCCTCACCTCAGGCTTCATGTCCACTGAGTGGCGCACAGCTACAGTTATCCCACTCCACAATGGGGGATCCGCCTTGGATCCCGGGAACTACCGTCCCATCAGTCTGACAAGCCAGATCTGCAAGGGCGTGGAACGCATTATTATGGAACTTATAAACAAAGACATTGGCAACCTTCAAACACTGGACCCCACCCAGTTTGGGTTTGTGAAGGGCCAATTTTGCCCCCTGAATCTGACTGACTTCTTCAAATCAGTCTCCAGAGCTGTGGACGAGTGTAAGGCAGTCCACACAGCCTATCTGGACCTCGCCAAGGCCTTCAACACCATCCCCCACTCTGGAATCATAGATAAACTTACTAAGCTGGGCATAAATCCCTATGTCACTCGATTGGTTGCCAACTGGCTTAATGACAGAACCCAGACTGTAAAAGTAGCCAACTCCAAATCCAGCTCCAGAAGAATGACAAGTGGAGTACCTCAGGGTTCAGTCCTGGGACCACTCTTGTTTGGCATCTACTTCTCTGAAGCACAGGCCAACACTAAGGGACTCTGGCTAACAAAGTTCGCAGATGACTGCAAACTGGGAGCCATTACTGAATCCCCAAATGATGTGGATATTCTACAAAAGGGCCTTACAGAAACAGATGCCTGGTGCCAGAGCCATGTGCTCAAGCTTGATGGCAAGAAATGTATAGTTATACCCTCTGTAAAAAAACATGTACCCATGAATTACCACATAGGTGGCAGGACACTAAACAGTGAGAATGTGATGAGAGACTTAGGGACACAGGTGGACAGTGGTCTCACTTTCAATAACCACATCACCACAACAGTCAGGAAATCCTTATATGTGGCACACCTCATCATTAAGGGCTTTTCATCCAAAAAAAGGAGGTCATTGTCCCACTGTACTCATCCCTCATTAGACCCATTATAGAGTATAATGCCCCATTTGGTATGTACCTCACAAGTCATCTGCAACAGCTGGAAAGGCCACAGAAATACCTCACTAAAAGAATCACAGGCCTAAAGCAGATGCCATATGCTGACCGTCTAAAAAAACTTCAGCTATACTCTTTGGCATATCATCTACTCAGCGACAATCTCTGCTTAACATACAAGGCCATGTCAAACCCTGAGCTGTTGGACATGCTCCACTTAAAGAAATCCCAATCCCTCAGAGCCACATGCTCCAGGGATCTAAACCTTGTCATCACAATGAACAAAACATGCTGGAGGGATAGATTCCTGACCCAGAGACTCCCCATACTCTGGAATAGACTGCCCATACATTTCAAGCAGAGCGCCTCATTGGCCCTCTGCAAAAGGAACCTTGATGATTGGATGGGAGATAGGAAATTCACCCCGGGGATTATGTTAGTCACCCTGCTAGAAAGTGGTCCAGAGAAGTAAACATTGTGGGAAGAAATATCCAGGGAATTGTTATGGCTAGGCTATCATAGGCCCTATGGCCGATAGCCTAGTACCAACCCATGAACCCATGAACCCATGAACCAAAATGAGAAAAAAAAGTAAATGAAATGACACAACAGCTTCTCATGTTGATATGAACATGGGAGGTAGGTTTATGAGTACTGTTTTAATGCTGTAACCAGGCAATTACAATTATCTTTCATTAAACAAGTCACATGAGGATTTTGTAAAAACAGATGTAACAGTGACAGTGTAAGTACTACTTCAAATGGAGTTACTGAATATGTATACTGGAGTGACTGGTATAGAATGTGTTAATGTATATAATCATTTCATTAAATAGGTTCATAGGTTCATAATAGGCTATCTGCCCTAGGGCATTTATAAGCCTAGCCAGAGTGTGTGTGGCTTTCACCACCCCTTAGGATGAGAATGCTATACCCATTAGTTTGCTGTGCCTCTGTCCAGCAGTGACACAGAGATGATTCCCGGGGTAAACCTACGATCTCCCATCCACTCGTCAAGATTTTTCTTGAACAGAGTCAGTGAGGGGCTCTGCCTCACATGGACTGGGATTCTGTTCCATAGTGTAGGGAGTCTCTGGGTGATGAATCTGTCCCTCCAGCACATCCTATTTATATCCGTGTTGAGGTTTAAGTCTCTTGCTCTCGTGGCTCTGGTGGATTTGGATTTTTTGAGATGGAGCATGTCCATTAATTCCGGATTGGACATGGCCTTGTATGTCAGGCACAGATCACCTCTGAGCAGACGGTATGCGACTGAATAGAGCTGGAGTTTCTTCAGTCGGGCAGTGTATGACATATGTTTGAGCCCCTTTATCCTTTTGGTGAGGAACTTTTGGGGTCTTTCCAACTGCTGTAGGTGTTGGGTAAGGTACATTCCGAATGGGGCATTGTACTCAATCATTGGTCTGATAAGTGAAGAGTACAGGAGTACAATGACCTCTCCTGATCTGGATGTGAATCCCTTCATGATCAGGTGGGCAATGTAGAAGGTCTTCCTAACCACTTTGGCAATGTGAGTGTCAAAAGAGAGGTTACTGTCAACTTGGGTCCCCAGGTCCCTGATAACTTCTTCCGTGTTTAATGGATTACCACCTATGTGGTAATTAGGGGTTACCTTGTTTTTCCCAAAGGGTATGACTATACATTTTTTGGCATTTAGCTTAAGGCCATGGCTCTGGCACCAGTTATCCATTTCTATGAGACCTCTCTGAAGGATGTTTGTGTCTGATGGAGTGTCAATTATGGTGCCCAGTTTGCAGTCATCTGCAAATTTTGTCAGCCACAATCCCCCTATGTTTGCCTGCACTTCAGAAAAATAAATGCCAAACAAGAGGGGGCCCAGGACTGAGCCCTGTGGGACACCACTCGTGACCGGTTTAGAGTCTGACATGGCAAAAGCAACTCTAACCCTGTGGGTTCTGTCCTTGAGCCAGTTTGCAACCCATCTTGTGACATATGGGTTTACATCTAAGCTGGTGAGCTTTTCTATGATGCCCGAGTGGGGTATTGTATCGAATGCTTTTGCTAGGTCAAGGTAAGCTGTGTGAACTGCCTTACCCTCATCAATGGCCTTAGTGACTGTTTCGAAAAAGTTGACCAAGTTCAAGAGGCAGGATCTGCCCTTGACAAAGCCAAATTGGGTAGGATCCAGTGTCTGTAGGTCCCCAATGTCTTTATTTATGAGTTCCATTATGATCCTCTCCATAGCTTTGCAGACAAGGCTCGTCAAGCTTATGGGGCGGTAATTTCCAGGGTCCGTAGAAGCACCGCCTTTGTGGAATGGGACCACAGTTGCCATACGCCATTCTTTGGGTACGTATCCTGTAGTAAGGCTAAGATTAAACAGCAGCCTTATGTGTGGGTTTAGTTCCTCATTGAGTTCGTGTAGCACACAGCCGGGGACACTGTCCGGTCCCACTGATGCTGTGTTTTTTGCTTTAGAGAGAGCAGCTCTCACCTGGGCATCTGAGATGTTTGGGAGGCTAGACTCTGGTGGGATAGATATTTCTCCTTTGGAATTTGCACTGAACCTGTCTGCCAGTATGTTGGCAATGTCTGTGGGTTCAGTGATTTTTGTATCATTTTGGACTAATTCTGAGCATATCTGGGAGTTTCCACCCAGGTTTCCAACATAGCTAAAGAAGGCCTTATGATTGTCTTTTGTGTCTTTAGCGATTTTTCTCTCAAAGTTGGCCTTGGATGATTTTATGAGTGATCATAGTTTTTTGCTAGTATTGATCAGAGATGCTTTCCCTTTTAGGGATTTTGCTCTGTCATGTAGTAGCTTTCTCCTCTTGTTGTAGAGTTTGTTTATGGCTGGGGTCCACCAGACTGGGTGCCTGCCTTTGGTGGAAAGGGTCTTGATTTTATTAGGGATTGCTTGATCCATACATTCCTGGAGGTGCTCATAGAAGGCATTTGTAAGGGTTTCAGCAGCGTGGGTTGTGGTTTCCACTGGCTCGGGGGCCTTGAAGGATACCACTCCAGTCTTAAGAAGTGTGAAGTTTGCTTTTGAGAAGTTCTTCACTGTGGTCTTTTTTGCTGGGGTTGGGGGTGGGATGTGGATCTCCAGTGAGATTAATTTATGGTCTGATCTCACCAATGAGGGATATACTTCTGGTGTGGAGCATTTTGTCCCCATGTTGGTGATACTAAGGGGCAAACACAGTGATCTATCATACACTTAAGAAAGAAGATAAAAACAAGTTAAATAAATTTGTGTCTTTAATCCAAGGTGCAAATGCAGAGTTGGTATTTTTTGAGATTGGGGCTAAGAGAGCAAATCCCCTACTTTGGGGTATCCAAGGGAGAACAATTCCCTACAACTGTATTCATCGAAAGCTGAAAATATCGAAGCAACAGAAAATCTAATTTTTTCCTAGGGAAAGAATTTGGTTGTCCATTTCTGTTGCTTCGGTATTTTCAGCACTGTGGTAGAAAGCTACGGGTTGGGTTCAGGTAGGTGTGCGATTGAGTGTGGATTAGGTTAGTTAGGGTTAGGGTGCAGGTTAGGTATGTGTGTGATTATGTGGATGTGAGGGTTAGGGTGGGTTAGGTGAGTTAGGGTTAGGGCGCGGGTTAGGTATGTGTACGATTGTGTGGATGTGAGGGATAGGGTGTGTTAGGTGAGTTAGGGTTAGGGCACAGGTCAGGTAAGTGTGTGATTGTGTAGATGTGAGGGTTAGGGCGGGGTAGGTGAGTTAGGGTTAGGGCGCGGGTGAGTGTGCGATAGTGACGTACCTTAGGGTTAGGGTTTGGGTTAAGGTAAGTGGATAGTTAGTGGTGTGTGTATAGTTTAGTGTAGGGTTAGGTGTAAGATTTTAGGTATATGTGTGTGGATTGCTGTTTGTTTGGTGTGCTTGTGTTGTGTGTATGTGTTGTGGAACAGCAAATTTTTTCCCTAGGAAAAAATTTGCTGTTCTGTATGTTCGTTGTTTTCAGCTTTCGCTGAATACAGTTCGACATTTAAACATTCGGTGTTTACATCTTTCGATATTCTAATATAAACCTGTTTAATATACTGTGGTATGATTGCTTGAGTTGTCTGCATGTTCTTTATTTGACAGATTTGTTACAATTGCTCAAGTCTTGACAAGAGGAAACTTGATGAATTATTTTGGGCCCGGTATATGATTTTTTCAGTGAATAATAAAGGCTAGCCTAAGACTGACATGAAAATCTTGTCAGGTTGCTTCTCTAGTATCGCTTAGACTTCATCTGCTTGCTGTATTTAGTGAGGCCTTATAGCTGTTGATGCAGCTTTAAAATCTATTTAAAACTGATCCAACATAAGTTCCTAAACACATTCAGAAATGTACTCCACGATGACACCATGGTTAAGTAAACAGCCTGCAAAAGTTGAAACTGTGCAAATAGCTTGCATTAACACAGAACAGTCATTTTCCCTAGAAGGAATTCAAGGTATTTAATTAGGAGGTTATCTGAATATATATGGTTTGTCCCTAATAAATCTTGAACTGGTAGCCCTAGTGACTGCTAGCAGACTATGTAATCTCAAGCACTGATCTCATGGAGTAGGTGATTAAAACTATGTGTAGGTTATGACAATTCCTAATCCCTAACCACTGGTTCAGATGCTCAAGCGATTAAAAAATGCATCTATTCTTGGAACTGTAAAGCTAACAGTTGTATCCATGTGTGTGTGTAAGGGTAAATAAAGTAAGAACAGTAATCAGTCATCAGAACAACTGATCCTTGAACTGGTCACCATTGATACAAGAAGTGCAAGTAAAACTACTGAAAGCAATCATAGGTACAGTGTGGGTCTGTTCTGTTTTCATTACAAACAAACCAAAACTTTTAAAATACTCTTTGCATATTCATTTATTCACTTCATACATTTAAAAAACAAAAAAACGGCTGTTCACGAGCTCCAGAAGTCAAAGAAATCCAATACCTTAGGCAAGGCTCAAATTCTAAACCTACCACCCTAGAAAACAAAAATGGGAAGAAACTGAGGGTAATGCTGCTCAATGCCAGAAGTCTAAATCTCAAAATGCATGCACTCGAGGCCCTTCTCAGTATGGAGAACATCGATGTCTGTGCTGTAACTGAAACCTGGTTCAAGGCTCCTGAGAGCACCCCAGCACTATTAGGTTTTACCTCATATCATGCGTTCCGGCCCCAAAACCCGGACCACACCACAAAAGGAGGGGGTGTATCCATATTCATAAAGGATACCCACACCTCCAGGTTGGTGGCAACGCATGAAGCTTCGGAAACCATCCAGGTGCAGCTAACCATAGGCAAAACTGCTCTACAAATTGTAGCATGCTACAGGCTACCCTCTCAAACTCAGGAACCCCACACAGCCTTCCTGAAGACACTGGAGGGTATAAATGTATCTCCAAACACCATCATATTGGGTGACTTCAACTACCCGAATATAGACTGGGAACATTACTCAAGCCCTACCTTTCTAGCCCAACGGTTCCTGGAGTTCATAAATTCAAATGCCATGGAACAGCTAGTAACTGTTCCCACGAGAGGAGAAAATATACTAGATCTCATTATCACAAACATGGGGACAAAATGCTCCACACCGGAAGTATATCCCTCATTGGTGAGATCTGATCATAAACTAATCTCACTGGAAATCCACATCCCGCCCCCACCCCAAACAAAAAAGACCACAGTGAAGAGCAAACTTCACACTACTCAAGACTGGTGTGGTATCCTTCAAGGCCCCTGAGCCAGTGGAAACCACAACCCAAGCTGCGGAAGCCCTTACAGTTGCCTTCTATGAACACCTCCAGGACTGCATGGATCAGGCAATCCCAAATAAAACCAAGACTCTTTCCACAAAGGGCAAACGTCCAGTCTGGTGGACCCCAGCCATTAACAAACTTTACAATAAGAGGAGAAAGCTATTACATGGTAGAACAAAATCCATAAAGGGGAAGTCACCCCTGATCATTATTAGTAAAATACGAGCACTCATAAAATCAACTAAGGCCAATTTTGAGAGAAAAATTGCCATGGATTCAAAGGACAATCATAGGGCCTTTTTCAGCTATGTTAGGAACCTGGGTGGAAACTCCCAGATATGCTCAGAATTAGTCCAAAATGATACAAAAATCACTGAACCCACAGACATTGCCAACATACTGGCAGACAGGTTCAGTGCAAACTTCACCCCTCTCCCCTAAAGGAGAGATAACTATCCCAGCGGAGTGTAGCCTCCCAGACATCTCAAATGCACAGGTGAAAGCTGCTCTCTCTAAAGCTAAAAACACAGCATCAATGGGACCGGATGGTGTCCCCGGCTGTGTGCTACACGAGCTAAATGAGGAATTAAACCCGCACATAAGGCAGCTGTTTAATCTCAGCCTTACCACAGGATACGTGCCCAAGGAGTGGCGTACGGCAACTGTGGTCCCACTCCACAAAGGCGGTGCCTCTACAGACCCTGGTAATTACCACCCCATAAGCTTAACAAGTCTAGTCTGCAAAGCTATGGAGAGGATCATAATGGAGCTCATAAACAAAGATATAGGGTCTTGCAGACATTGGACCCGACCCAGTTTGGCTTCGTCAAGGGCAGATCATGCCTTTTGAACTTGGTCAACTTCTTCAAACAGTCACCAAGGCCATTGATGAGGGAAAGGCAGTCCATACAGCCTACCTTGACCTTGCAAAGGCTTTCGACACAATACCCCACTCGGTATTGTAGAAAACTTACCAGCTTAAATGTAAACCCATATGTCACAAGATGGGTTGCAAACTGGCTTAAGGACAGAACCCACAGGGTTAGAGTTGCTGGCGCTATGTCAGACTCCAAGCCGGTCACAAGTGGTGTCCCACAGGGCTCGGTCCTTGGCCCCCTATTGTTCGACATCTACTTCTCAGAAGTACAGGCCAACATGGGAGGACTTTGGCTGACAAAGTTTGCAGACGACTGCAAACTGGGAGCCATAGTGGAAAGTGCATCGGACACGGATATCCTTCAGAAGGGACTCACGGAAACAGATAGCTGGTGCCAGAGCCATGGCCTGAAGTTAAACGCCAAAAAATGTATAGTCATACCCTTCGGGAAAAACAAGGTAACCCCAAGCTACCATATAGGTGGCAATCCACTAAGCACAGAAGAGGTTATCAGGGACCTGGGGACCCAGGTTGACAGTGGCCTTTCTTTTGACACTCACGTTGCTAAAGTGGTTAGAAAGGCCTTCTACATTGCCCACCTGATCATGAAGGAATTCAAATCCAGATCTAGTGAGGTCATTGTTCCCCTGTACTCTTCACTTATCAGACCAATGATAGAGTACAATGCCCCATTCGGGATGTATCTCACTCGACATCTGCAGCAATTGGAGAGACCCCAAAAGTTCCTCACCAAAAGGATAAAGGGACTCCAAAATCTGTCATATGCTGCCAGATTGAAGAAACTCCAGCTCTATTCAGTCACATACCGTCTGCTCAGAGGTGACATGTGCCTGACATACAAGGCCATGTCCAACCCGGAATTAATGGACATGCTCCACCTCAAAAAATCCAAATCCACCAAAACCACTAGAGCAAGCGACTTTAACCTTAGCACGGATATAAATAGGACGTGCTGGAGGGATAGATTTATCACTAAGAGACTCCCTATGCTGTGGAATAAAATCCCGGTCCATGTGAGGCAGAGCACCTCGCTGGCTCTGTTCAAGAGAAATCTTGACCTGTGGATGGGAGATCGTAGGTTTACCCCGGGAATAATCTCTGTGTCACTGCTGGACAGAGGCACAACAAACTAATGGGCACAGTATTTTTTCATATAAGGGGTGGCGTAAGCCACAAAACTTTGGGCTAGGCTTATAAATGCCTTAGGGCAGATAGCCTAGTATAAACCTATGAACCTATGAACCTATAAATGGTAACAAGCTCCAAGTGTTTAACGCAATTTTTAATAAAAAACAACAGCGTTTTCGCTACAGACTCAGCTGTGGCTTCCTCAGAATCAAAGTATAAAAAAGTACCGCCAAATTTTAAATCTATAGTTACGTACATTATGTTAACTGACTAATTAAAACATTAAAAGTGCATCGTAAATTTATACATAATCTACTTACTTTGTTTATGAACAAAGTGGATTTTTATATTTAAAAACACATAAGCAAATATTAAAAAACATTTTAAACCATAAGTTATGTATGTAAAAATGCATTATTACCAACCAACAACCAAAACTCAATAATCCTACTATACTGTAAATAATCAAACTAATATATACGTATGTTAATCCAAACAGTGTGGAAGTATGTTCAAAAACTCATATCAGCAATGTCTGATCAAGTATTAAAAACAAAAAATACTTAATCTCAACATTTAAAGAACAATTTGGTATATTATAGAAATAAATGAATGAAAATGAACTTAATTTACTACCTGTTCATTAAGAATATGATAATAGTCTAAAACTGAAAATAACTAGCAATTACAAATAACTACAATACATGCAGCTTTTATCTTCTGTAATTCCTCATTCTTAAAACACAAGAGATGTTACAATGGTCGTTCAAACCCGGAGAACTAATATACTACGGATATTAATAATGGTTCAACCGACTAATGCAATCTAACAGCTCTTATACACAAATTGTCTCAATGGATGGACAAGATTGCTACTAAATTAGATGATTTGGAACAGCGAGATAAACAGCGTTGTTGTCCAAACCTGCGTGATGTTAATGCACAAATAAATGGTATCGCTAACCAACGGACAAACAGTCCACCTACTAACTCTTCAGTTGGAGCATCTTTAGACACTTCTATACCGCCAGGGCAAGCACTACGGGTACAACGACCTTGGGCAACTTCGAGCGGTTCATTATTAACAGACTCCTCCTCCCGGGCTTATTGGAGTTCCAAATATAGAAAACTGGATTAAGAACACTGACAACTTGAAATTTGAAGTTTTACAGGAATCTCCGGTCATGGATGTACAGCAGACAACAGTAAGTGGCAACTCAATTACAGACAATCTAAAATCTTTTGACTTTAAACTTGTAAAACTAAAGAAACTGCAGTTGGAAGTAAATTACTTCCAACAATGTTCTACAGAGAAAATAATTCCTAAAGGTTTAAGGTCTAACTTTTGCCCAACTGGTCTATTTAATGATGCTGAATTTTATAAAGATCTAGCATTACTCTTTGACAATCAAGGGCTTCAGTTGCTGGAGTTGATGATTAAATACTACAACATTCAAATTAACAAATTGATCAATGAGGTTAATGAACTAGATAACTCATTGAAAAAAGATTTGAATTTTGATAGATACAAATATGACTATACCCGCATTTTTACGAGTATAGACTCTCTAGTACATAAACTGAAGCTGAATAAAATCAAAAAATTGTCAAGGGATAGACTTTCCTACAGAGACAATAATGCCTACGTTAAACTAAAAATACCAGGCAATGGCCCCTTTGCTAATACAGACTACTTGAGTAATGAAAGGGCCGATTCATTTCCAACATCGAATTTGCAAGACCCGGAGCTTTTGGAAGACAGTACTGACGACCAATTTATACAAGTACCTAGACGTAGTAACAGAATAAGGGCAAACAATAACAAGAATGGCCCTCAACCTTATGTGAATAACAACTACAATAATAACAACAACAAAGCAAATAATGGTCGTTTTTTAGGAGCATGGAACTTGAAGTTCAAGCAGAACAACAGGAACAACTTTCGGAATTAGACATTCCATCTGCCAATAATAACACCTCTTTGGTTAACAACAAGTTAAAACTATTAACTAACTGCAAAGGGGATTTTACCATCTATAATTTTTCAAGTATTACTTTAGATCCTTGCTTAGTTGAGTTATTAGCGTTTGGGAATACATTTGTCCCAACAAAGAAATGCAACATAGCGAAAACATTGATTGATTTGAAATGCTATGTCCGTAAATTAAATCTTGATCTGATTTTCAACAGCAAGGATTTTGAAAATGTATCTAGGTTAAAATTGGCTAGTACTTTTAACCCTCCCTTGCATGTAGTTTTAGCACTATTTGAGAGTGCATGTGAGTTAGATTTCCGCCACATGCAGCATTTTAATTCATCTTTGAATAAACAAGTTAAACACAATGTTACAGAAGAACAAGGAGCGTTTCTCCCCGGGCCTCCGCTGAAAACAGGCTCTGTGGAACCTAGTCGGACATTCCCGGTCAACAAATGTTAAATAAAAAATAATAAAATAAATAAACAACTAACAAGTCTTAAACTTCTTTGTTCATCAGCAGTTAGGGTAGTTAAATCGGACAAAGGTGGTGGGTTGGTAATTTTTGATAATTACATGTACATAGAAAAAATGGATTTGGTCTTAAGTAGTCCCACTTACAGCATTTCATCATTGAATGAAATGAACACATCACAGTCTAGAATAAGGGGCTACTTTAAGGATTTATTTATTAGTGGAAAAATTGATTAAGACACCTATAACTATATTTATATTTCTATGCCAAAAAACCCAGTGATTTTCGGTATCCCGAAAATCCACAAGGATATGTTAAACCCACCACTTCGTGCTCTAATTGACAGTCGCCTTTCTATAACTTATCCTTGTGCACAACTCGTTGAAACTATTTTGACTAAATATCTGAAATTTATACCGAGGATTTGTAAAGATTCATGGACATTCCTTCAAAATATGTGTAACATAGAATTTGATAGTTCATTTAACTTCCTGACAATTGACGTTGTGGATTTGTACACATCCATACCTCACTTAGAAGCAGTAGAATGGATTTCCTTGATGTTGATTGAGCTAAAAGCTACACAAAATGAAATAGACATAGTATCTGAACTATTGGACATAATCTTAACATCAAACTATTTTACCTTTAATGGGAAATTTTACTTACAAAAACAGGGTATAGCGATGGGGTTGCCATGCGGTGCCAGTGTCGCTAACCTTTTTATGGCATATTGGGAGAATAAGTTTATATTTTGTAACAACACTATTATGGATAAAATTAAATATTACACAAGGTACCTAGATGATGTTTTTATTTTATTCAAAAAGAACATGGAATCAGCAACATCTTTGATTGACTCCTTTAACACTACTACACCATTTTTAAACTTTACATTTAACTTCTCCGAAACTGAGATTGAGTACCTAGATGTAAAATTATACAAAGATTTAATAAAATCAGAATACTTTTCTACTGTACACAGGAAACCAACATACTGCAATTCATTTTTACATTTCAACAGCGCACATCCTTATAAACAAAAAAAGCTATCATTAAAGGTCAAATAATAAGAGCAGCCAGAATGTGTAGTCGGGAAACAGCTTTCTTGTATGAATGTAATAAGTTGAAGGAAATGTTCATGAATAGGGACTATCCATTGTCTATGTTTACTGAACTTCTGGATGAAATTAACTTTAAATGTTCAAAAGGCTTGTATCCCCCCCTTTTAACACACAACAACCTAGAAACACAGGTAGTGACTACCAATATTTTAATAGGACAGACTAATGTTGAGGAGACAAACAGTCCTAGTTCAGTTAATAACGAAACAAAATGCTTTCAGACTAGTTTTATTTCGACTTTTAATACCAATTCGTGGGATATACAACATATTCTAACTAAGAATTGGTATTATATTTTGAACAATGAAGAATTGTTTGAAAAACTTGGTGACAGACCAAAATTTGTGTTTAAACGAGGTTGTAATTTAAAAACAATACTAGAAAGGAACAATGTATTGTACATTTTATTATATTATATTATATATAATATATAATATATAATATTATATATTGTACAATTCTACAAGATCAAAGGGGTGTTTCCAGTGTGGGTTTTGCAACTATTGTAGAGAAGTGAAAGTTGTGAATTCCTTTTTTATTAGGAATAGGAAATATTACATTCATCATAGACTTAATTGTGAATCTAAATCTATAGTTTATTTGGCCCAGTGTAACTGCTGTGAGGCATTCTATATTGGCAAAACAGATCGTAGATTCCGAGACAGAATCTACGAACATTTATATGCAATTAGAAAAAACAAAACAGAGAATGCCCTATCAAGACACTGTATGAAACATCCTGGCCATAGTTTTCATTTTATAGCTATAGATGAAGTGGCACACACTATAAGAGGTGGACCAGTTCCTTTATTACTTGAAGTTTGTGAGTTAGAATGGCAGTTACTGTTAAACTCTTTTAGTTCTCCGGGTTTGAACGACCATTGTAACATCTCTTGTGTTTTAAGAATGAGGAATTACAGAAGATAAAAGCTGCATGTATTGTAGTTATTTGTAATTGCTAGTTATTTTCAGTTTTAGACTATTATCATATTCTTAATGAACAGGTAGTAAATTAAGTTCATTTTCATTCATTTATTTCTATAATACACCAAATTGTTCTTTAAATGTTGAGATTAAGTATTTTTTGTTTTTAATACTTGATCAAACATTGCTGATATGAGTTTCTGAACATACTTCCACACTGTTTGGATTAACATACGTATATATTAGTTTGATTATTTACAGTATAGTATGATTATTGAGTTTTGGTTGTTGGTTGGTAATAATGCATTTTTACATACATAACTTATGGTTTAAAATGTTTTTTAATATTTCCTTGTGTGTTTTTAAATATAAAAATCCACTTTGTTCATAAACAAAGTAAGTAGATTATGTATAAATTTACGATGCACTTTTAATGTTTTAATTAGCCAGTTAACATAATGTACGTAACTATAAATTTAAAATTTGGCGGTACTTTTTTATACTTTGATTCTGAGGAAGCCACAGCTGAGTCTGTAGCGAAAACGCTGTTGTTTTTTATTAAAAATTGCATTAAACACTTGGAGCTTGTTACCATTTGCCTGATTATTTTCAGCTATTGGATTTCTTTGACTTCATACATTTAACCAAGGGGGCTTGAGGGCATTTCTCATAATTTCTTAATATATATCTATATATCTATATATATATATATATATATATATATATATATATATATATATATCTATATATCTATATATATATCTATATATATATTTACATATATATATATATATATATGTTTATATACACATATATATATATATATATATATGTATGTACATATATCTATATGTATATATATATATATATATATATCATAGCATTTGGGGTATTAAATGTTATATGTGATTTAAATATTTCAGACTAATGCTGTATAGATGTAAAAATGCTTAATATTTTAAGTGTTACATTTTAATTTATTGGTTATGCATTTCAATGTATAAACAGAACTATTTTGTAATACTTGTCAGATATTACTATATATCAGATAAAGAAGACTCTCCTACAAATTTATCTTAATGGGGTTATTATTAAACCAATAATGCAATGTAGTTTAGTGTGCAAGGAGGACATGCCCAAGCCATAACAGATTCATTGGAGTGACATAAAGAGACTCCTTGTCCTGTGTGCCAGGCTCATGGAAGTCTCAGTGGGGACCCTCATTGTCTTGTACACCAGGTGCTTTAGGGTCTCGAGGGGGATCCTCTGTTCCAGATTCCGTAGAGTCTTAGGTGAGGCTCAGTGGCTAGTTTTCAGGTGGTGGCTTCCTGGAGAGGCATTATTCGGAAGTAAAGAGGCTTTTAACTGTATAAAGTAGAAGATCCAATAGTAGAATGGAACTGTGCATCTGGTTTGGGATGCTCTCAGTCATGCATAGGCTCGGTAACAGCTTGAAATCTTATCTGCACTACACACTTGTTGCATGTTCGACATTGTAAACATTGTAGAAACTACAGAGAGACTTTACTTTTTGTTGGTGATATGACATTTTTCAGTATTTTTGGGCAACTTAGAACTGTGTGATGAATAAAAGTTTTTTTTTTTACTTTTGGTTCCACTGTTATGAAAATATTAGGTATATTATACTAAGCTGAATGAAACAAGACAGTTTTTATTTTACTCAACAGACTATAAATGTATGATATTGTGTGCACACCTCTAAAAAGAGTACTGGCTTTTTAGTAATGCATAAGCTGTGGTTATGTGTGTCATGATTTAGCATTGATTTAAGGAAGTTCATAAGTTCACAGGTAAGTATTAGGCTAGCTGCCCTTGCAGGCCATTTTAAACCTAGCCAGTTTCCCTTTTTCTGCTCTGAATAACCTATCCCATTTGGTTATAGATTGGCCTTACCCATCCCATGCTCGATAATTGGATCTATGTCACTTTATCGAATTACCAGAACATAAAAACTAAAATCAGTGAGTAAAGAACATCAAAAGTTCGGAAGAATGATAGCGCACAACATCAGAACTTAGAAGATTGAACTAGGTATATATTTTGAATTGAGATTGTGGTACAGCCAGGATTAGGAACTCTACGCTTGTCCTCACTGTAGTGTGATTTTGGAGTTGGCGATATATATTATATAAAGTAAAGTATTTTTTCCCAAATAATGCATAATGAAATAAAAAATGTTTGCTACAATGCAAAAGAAAAGAATGCTTTTTATTAATACAAGGCTTTGAAATAATGCAGAAGAAATGTTTACTTCTAAAGCAAGTTGAACTTAATACAAGGTTTGAAATAAATGCACTCGTTCTAAAGAGCAGAAATGTAACATGCAAGGTTTGAACTGCTAAGTTAAAAATAAATACAGAAAGTATATTATGCTTAGCAGCAGCTATGTCAGTCAGACACCTGTTAGAGCAATTTCTGAGAAAAATATAAAACATGCTTAGTTTAGCTTTTCTGTGAATATATGTGGTTTAAAAATGGTTCATGAAAAAAAAGATGTCTAGTTTAGCTTGTTTGATAAAACGTGGTTGTGGGCTTAAACGTTTACGGTAAATGGCTTCTTGTTATAATAAATTAGAACATACAAAGAAGGAAGTTGTTGAGATATTTGACATTTCAAAAAGAAATAACAGGGACTTTTTGTGAGTCTTCAGATGCAGAAATGAAGGAAATAAAATACAGACACTTCAACCGATGCAAAGATGACATGAAACAAAACTCAGTCATGAAAACCACAAAGACACTAAAAAACAACACCTGCTGCTATCTGAAAAGTGTATATAAGCTGGACATTGCTTGCTCTTCTTTAGAACCATCTTGATCAAGCGTGCATTGATCCTAGGCACAACACAGTTCATGAGAAGCAAAGACTTTTTTCTAGCTATGTTATAATAGAATTGATATAACTCAGACATATTATCTGCTTGGAGATATTTGTTTCCTGCAATAAAATATAACAGGTAAAGTAGTACGTTGTGAGTCTGATCGCTTTTCCATTTTAAATAATTTAGCAGTTGGCATATATAATTTGCAGGTATGAGTACTATTTTTTATGTTTTTGCAGGGGGGCAAGCAACGTATCTATACCAACTCCAAAATCGCACAGCAATGAGGGAAAAGGGTAGACTTCCTGATCCTGACTGTACCACAATCTCCATTCAAAATATATTCCTAGTTCAATTCTCTAAGTTCTTATGTTGTGCACTCTTGTTCTTCTAAACTTTCAATGTTCTCATCTCACTGATTTTAGTTTTGGTGTTGTGGTAAGTCGATAATGTGAAGTAGACCCTGATAATTATATATTACTCCTAAAGAGAATAATTGGGATCATACCATAGATAATTTCAGAGGACCCATGCGTGGGATAAAGCATTTAGGAGCTGCATCGGTCCATGAGTAGGACAAGGGGCAATCCTGGAGTAAATTTTCTGTTTCCTATCCATAGATCTAAGCTATGCTTGAAAATGGATGAGGGCGAACTTTGTTTAATGTGGATGGGGAGTCTGTTCCACAGCAGCAGTATCCTCTGCAAAATATACCTGTCCCTCTAAACTATTCTGTTGATGTTGTGGAAGAGGTTTAGATCCATAGACTTAGTATTTCTGATGTCATTTGACTTGCTGATGTGTAGTAAATCTATCAGAAATGGATCTGAAGATACCTTGTATGCCAGAAGCAGGTCACCTCTTAGCATTCTGTAGGATACCGAGTATAGTGACAGGGCTTTGAGTCGGTCCATGTAGAATATCTTGTTTAGGCCTTGTATACTTTTAGTAAGATTTCTTTTTGGGGGTTCCAGATGTGTCTGGACAGATAGATGCCAAAGGGGGCATTATATTCAATTACTGCCCTAATTAGAGCTGAGTAAAGGGGGACAATGGCATCCCTAGACACAATCCTTTTTTTTATAAGCTGTCCAATATAGAAGGACTTTCTTACAACAAGACATGTGTGTGTGTGTGTGTGTGTGTGTGTGTGTGTGTGTGTGTGTGTGTGTGTGTGTGTGTGTGTGTGTGTGTGTGTGTTTGGTGTATAAATATCCATGTTTGAGTGAGAGTGTATGTGTGTTTATGTTAGTATCTGTGGGTGCCTTTGTAACAGGGTTACATGGGTTGAACACTATAGTGGTTACTTCTAACTGCTGCTTCTTCAATTTAAAGACATGCTAATGAGCTTTGGTTCCATGTGGCTCTTATCTCTGAATCGCATTTTATCACCATAGCTCTACTAGAGCTCACCAGTGAAGACCAAATAGCACAACAGCTTTAATTTCTTTAAATCTGGTCTATATTACGTTATCGAATACTCATGTATTCAAAAACGTAATAGTCGACCAGTAAATATCGACAACGTCAAAAATTTCAATGGAAGTCTCTGTACAGTGTGGAAATGGAAGTTTTCCATTGTCTGCACTGTATGGAGATCTCGGAGTTGGTATATTTAAGTAGCGGGGGTGTGGGAGTGCAGGGGGGCTTGCCCCCTGCTTACAGTGTTTAAATGGTTTAGTTGGGTGGAGTTTAATTTTTTTTTACTTGTTTGACGTTTGACCTTTTCGACATTTACAGGTCGACTAATACGTTTTCAAATACATGAGCATTTGATAACGTAATATATACCTCCAAATCCTACCATAAGCTTTTTGAAAAGTTAGTGAATATGTGCATGAATGTGTTGTGTTTCTTAGTGATACTTCTGTGCATGCTTTTAGTGAGAAAATGTAGTTATTCCAGTTGTGACAAGTTTTTGGACATGTATATCCCAGATGGTGCATTATATTCCAGTATCAGTCTAATGAGAACTGAGTACAGTACCTGGTTGCCATACCTTTAGATACAGGCTGTGCAATTAAAAAAAAAAAAAGATTTTCTTATAACAGTGGATGCATGGTGATTCAAAGGACAGTTCATTGCAGACACAGATCCTAAGACCTCTGACTACGGGATCGACTTTCAGGAGTGAGTTGTCAGTGTGATAGGCATAAAGGAAGACATACTTGCAAAAGGATATGATTATACATATTTTGACCTTTATTTTTAGTCTATGGTTTTGACACCAGCTACTTGTGTGGCAAATGGCCTCTTGAAGGATTTTGGTGTCTTCTGGGGTGCTTATAATGACAACAAGTTTACAGTTATCTCCAAATCTGGTCAGACATAAATTCATAACATTTTCTTTGACCTCGTAAAGTAAATGCTAAACAGAAGTAGCCCAAAGACTGGAGGAGGCAGAGTCATCCATCCTAATTTCTTGGGATCTGTCTTCAAGACAGTTTGATTGCAAGAGAGTTACACAGAGATTTATAGGTTCCTGGACTTATAGGTGTATATTAGGCTAACAACCACTAGGGCCTTATAAGCCTAGCCATGCAACCCAAAATGTGACCCAGAAATCTGATTTATACAGGGAATGATTTACTGAATGCCTCTGTCCATCAGAGAGATAGGCACAAGATCAACAGTGGATTTCTGATTACCAATCCATTGGACCAAGCTGCACTTAAATAGCTTCACATGGATGGAGAACCTATTACAGAGGATAGGAAATCTCTGAGAAACATATCTATCTCTCCAACATGTCCTATCTATGTAGCAAGCAACATTTAGATCTTTTAATCTAGTAGTTCTAATGCTGTTTATTTTGTGGATGTTTAAAAGGTCCATCAAAACAGGGTACAGGGATGTCTTGCATGACCGGCAAAGATCACCTTTCAGAAGTCTGTATGATACTGAGTAAGGAGACATGGCTTTGTGACAATCAGCATTGGACATTGATTTTACTCCCTGTGTACTCTTTGTAAGGAACCATTGTGGATGTTTCAGTTGCTGCATAAGTCTGGTCAGGTACATACTGAAGGGGGCATTATACTCTATGATTGGACTGATGAGGGCTGAGTTGTTGTGACCTTGCTTATAAGTTGGGCAACATGGAAGGTTTTCTTACTACCTTGGACTCATTTGGGTAAAAGGCTAGGTTGCTATCTACATGAGTTCCCAAATTCCTGACTAGTGAATCAACTTTTAAGGGTGTTTTATTGATGATGCAGTTACCTGGAGTGACATACTTACCCAAAGATACTATAATGCATTTCTTCAAAATAAGTTTTAAGCTATGGCTTTGGCGCCAAACATTTATCAGTGTTAGACCTTCCTGAAGGGTGTTCTCATCTTGTGGGCATTCAATGACTGTTCCCACTTTACAATCATCTGGTCATCTGCGAACTTGATTAGCCAAAGGCCTTTGACATTAGCTTTGATATCTGAGAAGCAGATGCCGAAAAGGAGTAGGCCTAGCCCAGAGCCCTAGGGAACTCCACCGGTGACCAGCCTCTTTGTGGAGGTGGTCTTACTGATTCTTACCTCCTGGGTCCTATCCGTCAGTCAGCATGCTATAAAGAGGTCTATACCTAGTTTCATAGGTTTGTTGACAATGCCCCAGCTGTGTATCTTGCTTTAGAAAGGTTGATGTAGCAAGAATGTACCCTTTTCCCCTAGTCTATTGCCTTAGTGACCTTTTCAAAGAAATCCACTAGTTTCAGTAAACATGATCCTCTGTTGACAAAGCCAAACTGAGATGGATCAAGTGACTGGAGGTCTTCTATGCCCTTGTTGATAATTCCCATGATAATTCATTCCATAACTTTGCAAATAAGACTAGTCAGACTAATGGGTCTGTAGTATCCAGGATCTGTGAAGGTCCTCTCTTAAGAAGGGGATGACAGTCACAGTCCTTCATTTACATGGCACAAAGCCTGTTTTAAGACTATAGTTAAATAAGGACTTCAGGGTTCTACTAAGTCATATTTTAAACTGTTCAGAAGATATCCTGGGATGTTATCAGTGCCCATTGAAACCATGTTCTTTAATTTAGTGAGTGCAGTTAAGGGTATTTTTAGGGGAGATGGTTGAGGAGGGAGGAGAGTAAAGTTGGAAATGAATTTGTGCACTAGCAGATTCACTATATCACCAGAACTGGTGAATGTGGCACTATAAACCACAAGTTCAGCACAATGTAGAATTCTTGGTTGAACATAAAAGGCTGAAAACGCAAAATATTGAAGTGGCTGTTAAGCAAATTCTTTCCCTGGGAAAGAATTTGCTTGGCTGCTTCGGTACTTTGCTGTTTTCAGCACTGTAGTGCAGTCTCGGAGTTGGTATATTTAAGTAGGAGGTGTGTGGGGTGAAGCCCCCCCCCCACTTAATGTAATGTTTGGATTTTTTTTTTTATTTATTTTTTTTTGTTGTTAGAACAGTGATTTATTTCCCCTTGGAAAAAAATCACTGTTCTGACACTTTGGCATTTTAAGCTTTCACTTACATAGGATCGATGAATCACCGTTCACTTTTTTAAGCATTCGGTGATCTAATATAGACCTAAAAAGTCCACTAAAAATGGTTGGCAAACCAAACATAGACATGTTACCAAGCATGTGCCAAAAGACATCCTTGGCACATGCAATTTAAAAAAAAAAAAAAAAATATCACTCACACACACACACACACACACACACACACACACACACACACACACACATGCACACACACACATATACACAGTGTTAATTATGTATACTTACTCTGAGATTGCACAATCACCATGGAAAGGGTATACTTCCCTACCTGGGGACTGTCAGTCTCACACACCTGTCATCCCTCTGCATATAGTGACCAAATGGGGTCGATTAAACAGACAGGGCTTCCATAAATATATATATATATATATATATATATATATATTTATATATATATATATATATATACATATATATGTGTGTGTGTAGCATTTCTATATATATATATATATATATATATATATATATATATATATATTTTATATATATATATATATATATATATATATATATATATATATATGTATATATATATATATATATATATATATATATATATATATATATATATATATATATATATATATATATAAATATATATATATATATATATATATATATATATTTATATGACCGGCACTAACTAATCAGCATGCAAATATCTACATACAATGACACAGACAAACATCACCACAAAGGAAAAAACAGTGTCATACCTGGAACCTTCCAGCTCCCATATGTGAGTCTTTTACCCAGTCCCGTCACTGTAACTAACTACCTATAGGGTCTGGGCACTCTATTTAAGGGTAGCATGACAATGGCAAGAACTTCCCCATGGGTCTATCCATTTCCAAGTTTCTGCTTTCATTTAATTTGGCAGTATTATTGTCTATCTAATCCATATCCCACATTGTATTTTTATTTGCAGTCACACTGTTCCAAGGTATTGCCCCATACCTGGGCAGAGTTAACAGAAGTAAATGTACTCTGTCTTTCTTTTACTGAATGCACTGGCTAATTTTCTGAAACCTCTGGTGATGGTGTTTGAAATGAAATGCCATTTGTGAAAGAAACAGCAGTGCTATCAGAAATGAACAACAAATGAGACACATATCAGCTGAAATATCATAGTATTGCTGTCTAAAATTAAATCTTACCTGTAGAATTAATTGTTGTAAGAGGAACTGGAACACTGCCTGAAAAGAAAAAACACTGACACTTAGTAATTGAAATGTTGAGCGTGTTTAATAAGGCCAAAATGCTAAAATACTCTTTTTTTTCTTTTTACACACACATGCAATAACAGACATATTCACAGATACAAGCACACACATATCAAGCACACACATACACATCCGCTCACACACATCCACTAGTATATGTAATATATCTATAATATACAGACACGTGTATATGTAATATATCTATAAAACACACAAATGCACACACACACACACACACACACACACACACACACACACACACACGGATAGATAATAGATAGCTAGCTAGATAGATAGATAGATAGATAGATAGATAGATAGATAGATAGAGACAGATGATAATGCATGTATGATTCACACATGTATCTAATGATTAATACATAACACACGATAATGTTATACATTATTCCAGTTATATATTCATATTTTCTATAGCTGCAGTAATAGTTATTTAAGAAGACACTTTCTGCTGTAAGTAAAACAGACGTTTTAAATTTCTTATTGTGTTCTTAAGTGTATTTGTAATATTAGTATGTTAACATTTCCGTACCTGTTACGCCATCATCTGTAGGATTTGCATTTGGATCTGAAAAGAACATAAAAGGAATTCAGCAATACAACCAGACATTTCAGATACATTGCAAAATAAAGCAATTTACAGAATAAATTGTTGTTCTCTATACAATTTGCTCAGTAGAAATGTAAAATCAATAATTTCTGTTTAAGATGGCAAATGAGAATATCAGCATTCAGTGAAATTAGAGAGTTAATCTTGTGGACGAAATTCAGTTTTTCACAATCTCAAAGAATATTATTGCAAATGTGTCATCTCCATTGTATGTAATGAATGGCTGATATCCACTTAGCACATTCAGATAATATAAGCTGCAGGCTTAACCTCTCGGTAGTGCCACACTTTTTCCTCATTTGAATAGCATCCATTGTATCCTGTTCACTCCACCTTCCATGGCATGATTTTTTAATGCAGCATGTGTTAATGATACCTTGTATTAACTGGGAATGTGCATTTCAAGATGCTGGCACCAAGTGGGTACTATTTTCAAACGTGAGCAGCAAATAAAAAGACAAAATGCCTCTCTCCTGTCTTCTGTGCCATTATTTAATATGTTAAGCAATGTATAGTGCCAGTTCAGACACAATATTATGGCAGTGAGACTACCTCAGGTGTGCAAACAATTTCTCAAGACAAAATGAGAAAAAAAAAGGAAATGAAATGACACAACAACTTCTCATGTTGATATGAACGTGGGTGGTAGGTTTATGAGAACTGTTTTAATGCTGTAACCAAGGCAATTACAATTGTCTTTCATTAAACAAGTCACATGAGGATTTTGTAAAATCAGATGTAACAGTGACAGTGTAAGTACTTCTTCAAATGGAGTAACTGAATATGTATACTGGAGTGACTGGTATAGAATGTGTTAATGTATATAATCATTTCATTAAATGGTGATACTAAGGGGCAAACAGTGATTCATCATACTTGATTTTTCTAAGGCTTAATAAACTGTAGTTGTTTAACTGAAAGGGTATACCATAAAATATTTGTCTCATCAGTGATCTGTTAAAGGATCTGTATGCACGCATTACTATTTACTTAGGTTGAGGGACACACACTTAAGAAAGAAGATGAAAACAAGTTAAATAAACTTGTGTCTTTAATCCAAAGTTGTGCAAATGCAGAGTTGGTATTTTTTGAGATTGGAACTAAGAGAGCAAATCCCCTACTTTGGGGTATCCAAGGGAGAACAATTCCCTACAAAAATGGACACTGGAATTCAATTGTTTAGTTTAATATACTGTGGTATAGGTTCATAGGTTCATAGGTTTATACTAGGCTATCTGCCCTAAGGCATTTATAAGCCTAGCCCAAATTTTTGTGGCTTACGCCACCCCTTATATGAAAAAATACTGTGCCCATTAGTTTGTTGTGCCTCTGTCCAGCAGTGACACAGAGATGATTCCCGGGTAAACCTACGATCTCCCATCCACAGGTCTAGATTTCTCTTGAACAGAGTCAGCGAGGTGCTCTGCCTCACATGGACCGGGATTTTATTCCACAGCATAGGGAGTCTCTGAGTGATAAATCTATCCCTCCAGCACGTCCTATTTATATCCGTGCTAAGGTTTAAGTCACTTGCTCTAGTGGTTTTGGTGGATTTGGATTTTTTGAGGTGGAGCATGTCCATTAACTCCGGGTTGGACATGGCCTTGTATGTCAGGCACATGTCACCTCTGAGCAGACGGTATGCTACTGAATAGAGCTGGAGTTTCTTCAATCTGGCAGCATATGACAGATTTTGGAGTCCCTTTATCCTTTTGGTGAGGAACTTTTGGGGTCTCTCCAATTGCTGCAGATGTCGGGTGAGATACATCCCGAATGGGGCATTGTACTCGATTATTGGTCTGATAAGTGAAAAGTACAGGGGAACAATAACCTCACTAGATCTGGATGTGAATCCCTTCATGATCAGGTGGGCAATGTAGAAGGTCTTTCTAACCACTTTAGCAATGTGAGTGTCAAAAGAAAGGCCACTGTCAACCTGGGTCCCCAGGTCCCTGATAACCTCTTCTGTGCTTAGTGGATTGCCACCTATATGGTAGCTTAGGGTTACCTTGTTTTTCCCGAAGGGTATGACTATACATTTTTTGGCATTTAACTTCAGGCCATGGCTCTGGCACCAGCTATCTGTTTCCGTGAGTCCCTTCTGAAGGATATCCGTGTCTGATGCACTTTCCACTATGGCGCCCAGTTTGCAGTCGTCTGCAAACTTTGTCAGCCAAAGTCCTCCTATGTTGGCCTGTACTTCTGAGAAGTAGATGCCAAACAATAGGGGGCCAAGGACCGAGCCCTGTGGGACACCACTTGTGACCGGCTTGGAGTCTGACACAGCGCCAGCAACTCTAACCCTGTGGGTTCTGTCCTTAAGCCAGTTTGCAACCCATCTTGTGACATATGGGTTTACATTTAAGCTGGTAAGTTTTTCTACAATACCCGAGTGGGGTATTGTGTCAAAAGCCTTTGCAAGGTCAAGGTAGGCTGTATGGACTGCCTTTCCCTCATCAATGGCCTTGGTGACTGTTTCGAAGAAGTCGACTAAGTTCAAAAGGCATGATCTTCCCTTGACAAAGCCAGACTGGGTCGGGTCCAATGTCTGCAAGTCCCCTATATCTTTGTTTATGAGCTCCATTATGATCCTCTCCATAGCTTTGCAGACTAGACTTGTTAAGCTTATGGGGCGGTAATTACCAGGGTCCGTAGAGGCGCCTTTGTGGAGTGGGACTACAGTTGCCGTACGCCACTCCTTGGGCACGTATCCTGTGGTAAGGCTGAGATTAAACAGCTGCCTTATGTGCGGGTTTAATTCCTCATTTAGCTCGTGTAGCACACAGCCGGGGACACCATCCGGTCCCATTGATGCTGTGTTTTTAGCTTTAGATTGCTTGAGTTGTCTGCATGTTCTTTATTTGACAGATTTGTTACAATTGCTCAAGTCTTGACAAGAGGAAACTTGATGAATTATTTTGGGCCCAGTATATGATTTTTTCAGTGAATAATAAAGGCTAGCCTAAGACTGACATGAAAATCATGTCAGGTTGCTTCTTTAGTATCGCTTAGACTTCATCTGCTTGCTGTATTTAGTGAGGCCTTATAACTGTTGATGCAGCTTTAAAATCTATTTAAAACTGATCCAACATAAGTTCCTAAACACATTCAGAAATGTACTCCAAGATAGCACCATGGTTAAGTAAACAGCCTGCAAAACTTGAAACTGTGCAAATAGCTTGCATTAACACAGAACATTCATTTTCCTAGAAGGAATTCAAGGTATTTAATTAGGGGGTTGTCTGAATATATATGGTTTGTCCCTAATAAATGTTGAACTGGTAGCCCTAGTGACTGCTAGCAGACTATGTAATCTCAAGCACTGATCTCATGGAGTAGGTGACTAAAACTATGTGTAGGTTATGACAATTCTAAATCCCTAACAACCGGTTCAGATGCTCAGGCGATTAAAAAAATGCATCTATTCTTGAAACTGCAAAGTTGTATCCATGTGTATGTGTAAGGGTAAACAAAAGTAAGAACAGTAATCAGTCATCAGAACAACTGATCCTTGAACTGGTCAGCATTGATACAAGAATTGCAAGTAAGAACACTGAAAGCAATCATGGGTACAGTGTGGGTCTGTTCTGTTTTCATTGCAAACAAACCAAAACTTTTAAAATACTCTTTGCATATTCATTTATCTACTTCATACATTTAACCAAGGGGGCTTGAGGGTATTTCTCATAATTTCTTATGGCTATATATATATATATATATATATATATATATATATATATATATATATATATATATATATATATATATATATATATATATATATATCATAGCATTTGGGGTATTAAATGTTTAGTGTGCAAGGAGGACATTCCCAAGCCATGATAAATTCATTGGAGTGACATAAAGAGACTCCTTGCCCTGTGTGCCAGGCTCATAGAAGTCTCAGTGGGGACCTTCATTGTCTTGTGCACCAGGTGCTTTAGGGTCTTGAGGGGGATACTCTGTTCCAGATTCAATAAAGTCTTAGGTGAGGCTCAGTGGATAGTTTTCAAGTGGTGGCTGCCTGGAGAGGCATTATTTGGAAGTAAAGAGGCTTTTAACTGCATAAAGTAGAAGATCCAAGAGTAGAATGGAATTGTGCATCTGGTGTGGGATGCTCTCAGTCATGCATAGGCTTGGTAACAGCTTGCAATCTTATCTGCTCGACACAATTGTTGCATGTTCGACATTGTAAACATTGTAGAAACTACAGAGAGACGTTACTTTTTGTTGGTGATATGACATTTTTCAGTATTTTCTGCCAACTTAGAACTGTGTGATGACTAAAAGCTTTTTTTTTTAACTTTTGGTTCCACTGTTTTGAAAATATTAGGAATAATATACTAAGCTGAATGAAACAAGACAGTTTTTATTTTACTCAACAGGCTATAAATGTATGATATTGTGTGCACACCTCTAAAAAGAGTACTGACTTTTTTGTAATGCATAAGCTGAGGTTATGTGTGTCATGATTTAGCATTGATTTAAGGAAGTTCATAAGTTCACAGGTAAGTATTAGGCTAGCTGCCCTTGCAGGCCATTTTAAACCTAGCCAGTTTCCCTTTTTCTGCTCTGAATACCCTATCCCATTTGGTTATAGATTGGCCTTACCCATCCCATGCTCGATAATTGGATCTACGTCACTTTATCGAATTACCAGAACATAAAAACTAAAATCAGTGAGAAAAGAACATCAAAAGTTTGGAAGAATGAGAGCGCACAACATCAGAACTTAGAAGATTGAACTAGGTATATATTTTGAATTGAGATTGCGGTACAGCCAGGATTAGGAACTCTACGCTTGTCCTCACTGTAGTGTGATTTTGGAGTTGGTGATAGATATTATATAAAGTATTTCTCCCCAAAGCAATAATGAAATAAAAAATGTTTGCTACAATGCAAAAGAAAAGAATGCTTTTTATTAATACAAGGCTTTGAAATAATGCAGAAGAAATGTTTACTTCTAAAGCAAGTTGAACTTAATACAAGGTTTGAAATAAATGCTCTCATTCTAAAGAGCAGAAATGTAACATGCAAGGTTTGAACTGCTAAGTTAAAAATAAATACAGAAAGTATGACATGCTTAGCAGCAGCTATGTCAGTCAGACACCTGTTAGAGCAATTTCTGAGAAAAATATAAAACATGTCTAGTTTTGCTTATCTGTGAATATATGTGGTTTAAAAATGGTTCACGGGAAAAAAACGTCTAGTTTAGCTTGTTTGATAAAACATGTGGTTGTGGGCTTAAACGTTTACGGTAAATGGCTTCTTGTTATAATAAATTGGAACATACAAAGAAGGAAGTTGTTCAGATATTTGACATTTCAAAAAGAAATAACAGGAACATTTTGTGAGTCTTCAGATGCAGAAATGAAGGAAATAAAATACAGACACTTCAACCAATGCAAAGATGACATGGAACAAAACTCAGTCATGAAAACCACAAAGACACTAAAAAACAACACCTGCTGCTATCTGAAAAGTGTATATAAGCTGGACATTGCTTGCTCTTCTTTAGAGCTGTCTTGATCAAGTGTGCATTGATCCTAGGCACAACACAGTTCATGAGAAGCAAAGACTTTTTTCTATCTATGTTATAATAGAAATGATATAACTCAGACATATTATCTGCTTGGCAATATTTGTTTCCTGCAATAAAGTATAACAGGTACAGTAGTATGTTGTGAGTCTGATCACTTTGCCATTTTAAATAATTTAGCAGTTGGTATATATAATTTGCAGGTATGAGTACTGTTTTTTTTTTTATGTTTTTGCAGGGGGGCAAGCAACTTATCTATACCAACTCCAAAATCGCACAGCAATGAGGGAAAAGGGTAGACTTCCTGATCCTGACTGTACCACAATCTCCATTCAAAATATATTCCTAGTTCAATTCTCTAAGTTCTTATGTTGTGCACTCTTGTTCTTCTAAACTTTCAATGTTCTCATCTCACTGATTTTAGTTTTGGTGTTGTGGTAATTCAATAAAGTGAAGTAGACCCCGATAATTATATATTACTCCTAAAGAGAATTATTGGGATCATACCATAGATAATTTCAGAGGATCCATGCATGGGATAAAGCATTTAGGAGCAGCATCGGTTTATGAGTAGGACAAGGGGCAATCCTGGAGTAAATTTTCTGTTTCCTATCCATAGATCTAAGCTATGCTTGAAAATGGATGAGGGAGAACTTGTTTAATGTGGATGGTGAGTCTGATCCACAGCAGCAGTATCCCCTGCAAAATATACCTGTCCCTCTAAACTATTCTGTTGATGTTGTGGAAGAGGTTTAGATTCATAGACTTAGTATTTCTGATGTCATTTGACTTGCTGATGTGTAGTAAATCTATCAGAAATTGATCTGAAGATACCTTGTATGCCAGAAGCAGGTCACCTCTTAGCATTCTGTAGGATACCAAGTATAGTGACAGGGCTTTGAGTTAGTCCATGTAGAATATCTTGTTTAGGCCTTGTATACTTTTAGTAAGGTTTCATTTTGGGGGTTCCAGATGTAGCTGGACAGATAGATGCCAAAGGGGCCATTATATTCAATTACTGCCCTAATTAGAGCTGAGTAAAGGGGGACAATGGCATCCCTAGACACAATCCCTTTTTTATATGCTGTACAATATAGAAGGACTTTCTTACAACAATAGACGTGTGAGTGTGTGTGCGTGTGTGCGTGTGTGTGTGTGTGTGTGTGTGTGTGTGTGCGTGTGTGCGTGCGTGTGTGTGTGTGTGTGTGTGTGTGTGTGTGTGTGTGTGTGTGTGTGTGTGTGTGTGTGTGTGTGTGTGTGTGTGTGTTTGGTGTATGAATATCCATGTTTGAGTGAGAGTGTATGTGTGTTTATGTTAGTATCTGTAGGTGTCTTTGTAACAGGGTTACATGGGTTGATGGGTTGAACACTATAGTGGTTACTTCTAACTGCTGCTTCTTCAATTTAGAGACATGCTAATGAGCTTTGGTTCCATGTGGCTCTTATCTCTGAATCGCATTTTATCACCATAGCTCTACTAGACCTTACCAGTGAAGACCTAATAGCACAACAGCTTTAATTTCACTAAATCGGGTCTGTATTATGTTATCGAATACTCATGTATTCGAAAACATAATACTCAACCCGTAAATGTCGAAAACGTCAAACATTTCAATGTAGATCTCTGTACAGTGTGGAAATGGAAGTTTTCCATTGTCTGCACTGTATGGCGATCTCGGAGTTGGTATATTTAAGTAGCGGGGTGTGGGGGGTGCAGGGGGGCTTGCCCCCTGCTTACAGTGTTTAAATGGTTTACTTGAGCGGGTTTTGTTTTTTTTTTTACTTGTTTGATGTTTGATGTTTTCGACATTTACAGGTCGACTATTACTTTTTCGAATACATGAGTATTCGATAACGTAATATAGACCCTCTAAATCCTACCCTAAGCTTTTTGGAAAGTTAGTGAATATGTGCATGAATGTATTGTTTCTTAGTGATACTTCTGTGCATGCTTTTAGTGAGAAAATGTAGTTATTCCAGTTGTGACAAGTGTTTGGACATGTATATTCCAGATGGTGCATTATATTCAAGTATCAGTCTAATGAGAACTGAGTACAGTGGAATGATTACATTCCTGGACCTAGTTGCCATACCTTTAGATACAGGCTGTGCAATAAAAAAAAAAGATTTTGTTATAATAGTGGATGCATGGTGATTCAAAGGACAGTTCATTGCTGACACAGATCCTAAGATCTCTGACTACGGGATCGACTTTCAGGAGTGAGTTGTCAGTGTGATAGGCATAAAGGAAGACATACTTGCAAAAGGATATGATTATACATTTTTTGGCCTTTATTTTTAGTCCACGGTTTTGACACCAGCTACTTGTGTGGGAAATGGCCTCTTGAAGGATTTTGGTGTCTTCTGGAGTGCTTATAATAACACAAAGTTTACAGTTATCTCCAAATCTGGTTAGACATAAATTTATAGCATTTTCTTTGACCTCGTAAAGTAAATGCTAAACAGAAGTAGACCAAGGACTGGAGGAGGCAGAGTCATCCATCCTAATTTCTTGGTATCTGTCTGCAAGACAGTTTGATTGCAAGAGAGTTATACAGGGATTTATAGGTTCCTGGACTTATAGGTGTATACCAGGCTAACAACCACTAGGGCCTTATAAGCCTAGCCATGCAACCCAAATGTGACCTAGAAGTCTGATTTATACAGGGAATGATTTACTGAATGTCTCTGTTCATCAGAGAGATAGGCACAAGATCAACAGTGAATTTATTGTTTTTTTTTCCAAAAATTCTTTATTTATTATTTTCATTAAAATAAGGGAACAAACATAGTATAATAAGTAGAGATAACACCACTTCTGAAAAATAAGATATTATACATTATTGGTAGTATAGTAGGAAGTAAAACAATCAAACAATACTATTTACACTATATACATAGATGCTTTCAATACTTAAGAGAGAAATTGTTATGGTTCAGTGATATTTATTGTGATTAGAAATATACATTACAAAAAGGAGGGAGAAGAAGAATAAAATAAGTTTTGTGGGCTATAGATATAGGTTAATATGGAACCTTTTATATGTAGTTAATTTTACTACACTGTAATGAGCTAGGCCAGAAGAATATTAAAGATTTGTCCCCATAATTTCCTGTGTTTGATGTTTTTATTCCTTTTGTGAATTAAAATTTGTTGGGCTAAGAGATGCTTAGTTGTCATTAATCTAAAATTCTCCCAGGAGATGTTAGTTAGGTTAAGCCAATTGGTTGCTATATAGAGTTTAATTAGGAGAAAAAGATTAATCATAGTAATTGCTTGAGGTTTGGAGATATTATTTGGTAGGATATGTAGGAGAGTAAATTCTCAGGTGAGTGTGGATGATTGACAGCCCATTTTTTGTAATTGAAATTTAAGAGAGTTCCAAAGTTTAAATACACACTTGCAGCCCCAGACTAGATGGAGTATATCGGCCGATAGAATTTTGCAGTGTGGACAAAGAGGGGATTTCATAGAGTTAAACTTATGTAAAGTAACGGGAGTGAAATATGCATTGTTATAAGTCATGAGTTGGGTAAATGCCAGTTTTTTAAGGGGTATGGATTTATTTGTTAAATTAATTGCTTAAATTAGTTGAAGATTATCAATGGATGGATTATTCTTTTTCCAAAAGTCCGAAACAAGTATGTCTTTTTGGAATTTAATGTCTTTGATTCATTTATATGATTTAGTGATATATTTTTTAGTTGAAAGGATGGTCTTCCATAGGGAATTACAAGTTAATAAATTGCTGTTGGTTATGTTGCAGTTTTGTAGATAGCTGGAACATAATTCTTTAATTTGCCTTAGAATTACTAGATAGAATTTGTGAAGGTTCAATTGTTTCCTTATTTCTTGTATAGAATCATTTAGAAGTGGGAATATATCTCGAATGGTTATATTAATTAATCTAGGAAAAGGATTCAGGTTTAGGGTCTGATTGTTTATTTTAAGGTTGGGATTTTTGTGCAAAGGTTGTAACATCATCATAGCTTGCATAAGATTTAAATGTTTAAAGAGTTTTTGAGTTAGTAAGATAGAGTGTTTAATGGGTTCTATTATATTTCATTTCACATTTCATTGGATCCCATATAAATTTATCGAGCAAAGTGTGAATTTGTCTAAAAAATTTATTAGGTATGTTTAATTGAGTATTCATGAATATATAACGTAATCTGGGTAATACATTCATTTTAATTACTGAGACTTTTGCCAGGAAAGGTAGTTTTAGATTTTTCCATTTGTTAAGGTCTAAAATGATATTCTGCCATTTTTGAGTTATATTATTTGAGTAGAAATGTTCATTGTTTGTTGAAAAAGTAATACCTAAATAGTTGATTACCTCTTTTGTTTTTATTTTTCCTATTGGGGTAAAAGTGAGAATGGTTTACGGGTTTTTAAAGGAAATATGCTCTTTTTTTAAGATTTAATTTGTAATTTGATATTTTTGTGAAGTGTTCTGTAGCAGATAATATTTTGTCTACATCTGAGATTGGTGTAGTACAATAAATGTTTAAATAATCTGCAAAGGCTGAGAGGAAGATTTTGGTGTTATATATTATTGGGGGGGTTATAGTAAAGATTTTGTTTAATATTTCGGAAGAGTGGTTCAAGATATAAGTTAAAGAGTATAGGAGATAGAGGGCATCCTTGCTGAGTTCCATTTTTAATTGAAATTCTCTTTGACCAAGTTGTATTAATGTATAGAGATGTATAAGGCTTATTGTATAGAATTTGCAGGATCTGGATGAATTTTTGCAGAATATTGAAGTAAGGCAATGTTTGAAGTAAAAATTCTATATTTACTCTATCAAAGGCTTTATGAGCATCGATAATTAGAGTGTATACATTTAGGCTAGAGTGTTTAGCGAGGGAGATTAAAGTATTGAGAGTTAGTGTGTTATCTTTCATTTGTCTGAGTGTTGTAATGCCAGATTGCTCGGGGGAAATAATTTTATCTATTAAGTTTTTCAATCTGTTTGCAAGCATGGATGTTAGTATTTTAGTGTCAATGTTTAATAGTGAGATAGGTCTATAATTATCTGGGTATTTTGGGTCAGCTTATTCTTTGAGTATCAAAATAGTTTTAGATGCATTAAAGTACAGGTCATTAATTTTATTATTTATTATATAGTTGAGTATATGGGGTAGAATTTGAGTTAAGAAAGGGCAGAAGGTTTTATAGAATTCAACTGTGAGATTGTCTGGTCCTGGAGCTTTATGTGATTTCATTTGTTGAATTGTTGCGGTTATTTCATTGGTAGATATAGGTTCAATTAATTTTTCCTCTTGTTTTGAATCTAATTTCAGGAAATCGAGTCTTTGAAGGAAATGAGTTCTTTCTTCTTTTGGGGCTATTAATATTTGGTCTCCATAGGTCAGTGAATATATTCGTTCGAAGATTTTATTAATATCTTAAATATTTGTGTAATGTTTGTTTTTATAAAGTATTTCTGATATTTGAGAGGGAGAATTAGTTTGGGTTATAATTATGGCCAGTGCTCGAGATGGTATTTGCACTTCGTTAGAATAGTTAGCTAAGGTTTTGATTTCGTAGAAGGATAACTTGCTGTTATGTAATAAGTATAGGTCTTTTTGAAGTTTCAGGATTTCAGTTTCAGTTTGAGTTTTATAATTTGTTAATAGGTCATTCTCAAGTTTTTGAATTTTGGATTCTAGTTCCTGTTCTTCTTTAAGTTGGATTTTTTTATAGTAGGTTGCTTTTTTAATAAGTATCCCCTAATTTGCGCTTTTGTCTCCGCCCACTCAATATCCAAAGGTAATTGAGAGTTAAGGATGTTAGATAGGGATGATTTGAGTAAGGTTTGAATATCATTTATTATATCCTTTTTGGTTAAAAGGTTGGGGTTCAGAGACCAATTGTATCCTTTTTTCATTGTGCTATTTATTGTAATTCCATTGAGGTTTAAAGTAATTTTGGAGTGGTCCGAGAGGTATCTAGTGTGGGTGGTCATTTTCAGGGCAAATTTGATAAATGCGTCTGAAATAAGAAAAAAGTCTATTTTTGACCACATTTTGTGGCACTGGGAGTAAAATTGGCATTGGGAGTAAAATGTGAATCTGTTGGATTTATTTATACTATCTCCATAGTTAGAAGGGCCATCTAATTTGTAATCTTGAATAAGTTCTCTTAGTGCTAGGTGTGCTTGTTTGTTATATATTGAGTTTGAACTTGTTTTGTCTAGTTCAGGATTTAGGTATGTGTTCCAGTCTCCACCTAGAATCATGTAATAATCTTGGAATTTATTTAAGATAGGGTATAAGGAGGCAAAGAAAATATGTTGCTTTCTACACGGGGCATAAATATTAAGAATGAGCAGAGGTTTATCATAATTTGGAGTTAGAATCGTAACATAGCACCATCTCCCCTCTTTGTCCACTTTTGTTTCTAAAATTTTGTCTTGGAACTGTTTTTAATTATTATAGCTACCCCAGCACTATTCGATTTACCTTCAGAAGCTATGATATCCCTTATCCATTTTTTCTCCTTAATTTCTGACCATTGCTTCAGTGATAAGTGTGTTTCCTGTGCCAATATTAAGTTCAATTTTGTTTTTAGGATAAGGTGTAAGAAAAGTTTTCTTTTCTTCTTATTCTGGAGCCCATTAATATTCCATGAATCAAATTCCCACATTTATGTAATTGGGTTGTTTATGAAATAAGTCTAAAGTGGTTGTTTGTGAAGATGATTTCTGTCTATGTATTGTTAAAATTAAATTAAGAAAGCATCCTTTTACTCCTGTCCCCACCCAGTGCCTAACCACTACCCCCTTGGACCAGGAATAATGCAGGGAGTAAGTCTTTATTACTTTTATAGATTTGTAGTACAGCATAATAATTATAAGGTGGATTGTCATATTTGAGTAGAAAATGTGAACTAGTATCCCTACAAAGATTTTCTCTACATAGACAAAGCTTAACAAGCTAATTCCCTAAGAAGCACCACTGAAGTATCCCTAAAACTCCTCAACATATTTACATGTATCTGATAGAGTGATTAAAGTATACCTTTTATATGATTGGCAATAAATGAGAGATGTAATTTGGGAGGGTCTTAGTAAAACCGTTATAATAAGTAAAGTCCATTGAAACAGGGTTTTTAGTATGAATAGATTTATAAGCATTAGTATGGTATAGTAATAAACTAGAAAATATTGTTAGAAATTGTTAAATATATCCTTTCATTATTTTAATACTAAGAGCTAAGATTATTTTATATGTTCTCCTTTGTATTCTGTCCCTCTCCACTCCCTTTCTATTAACATTGCTTCCTTTCCCTTTATGCCATGCATAAGACTGTAAGTCCATAGTAATTCATCTGTTATCTGTGAAGCTCAGCAGAGCTATATTGTTTGGGGAGTTCAGCTTACAGGTATAGGAAATATATCACTATATTGTACATATGAGCAATCAATACAATTATATGATATGTCGTATATTGTTTCTAGTATCTGTTATATAATAAGACAAGCTTCTTTTCATATTACTACTACCCCATGGTTTAATGCAGTTTTTAATATAGCACCATATTATTGCTTCTCCATGAGTTTTAATAATGTGTCCCACCCCAACATTATTGGAAGTTCCCTACTCCAACCAATTTACATTAGTATAATATGTATATTATATTTTATTGTGGACGTTATGACAGGATGTGCTCTGTGTGTAAACTGTTTTAGATGAGTTGTGATGACTTTTAAAAGCCTTTGATGCTTTTTAACCACCGGGGCTATGATAAATTTGGCGGATGGTAAATATGCTTTTAAACAAAGGGATGTGCAAAAATTAAGACTATATTATATGCTGTCTCAAAAGCTTGCACTAGGAAAGGTGAAAAAATGAGCACAACTTAAACAGAATACATTAAAAGAAACCCAGTAAAAAGCAGTATTTCCTTTTTTTTAAAGAAATCATCATAAAAATGATTTTTGCACACAGAAAATAGAACAAAAAAGGGCACATTGCATTTCATACCAAATGAGGTAGTTCCAAAAACTCAGTATTATTACACTTAAACTGCCTGGTAACATATATTTAACACAATTTTACTTCAGTATTGCTTGGTATAGCATTTTTCTGTTCCTGGATAAGATTCTAGCTGCCTTTTTTATGTTATGATTTCTCTTGAGTTAAACATCTGTTTCATTTCTTGATGGATGGGGCAGTAGCAAAACATTGCTTAATGAATAATAATGAGCTCATGCACATATTATTTAGTTGGAGGTATGTCTTGCACTGGGAAGTCAAAAGCTAATCCACTTCCATTTTTTATTGTAAAAGTCTGACTGTGGTATAACAAGGGCATGATGAAAGTTATTTTAATATGCTCTTGGTTGTTCCTCTCAGTGATAAACTGGAATGGAAAATGTTTTTGTATAGCTCGGTTAATGTCAGTTCCTGTTTTTCACTAGGGCTTCTTACAATTCATGTGAAAGTAATGTAACTTCGGACTGTCTTTTTCTGCACCACATGGTGTATGAACAATTCTTAAAACTCACTTTTTAAGCATTGACTATTTTCCTCGTTGTCATGATATGACATAGAACTGCAATTTTAATGTTAAATGTGGCTTCCTGATCTTTGACTCATGTTAAGAACCACTCAGTTGTATGTTAAACTTCTGACAGTATATTTGAAAGCAACTTAACTAATTTTCTCAAGAGTATATTGCTGCATAATGCTTCCTCATCACCATTTTCAAAGGTTCTATACCCTTCTCTAGAATCTAACATTGTAAAACAAGAATAACTAAGCTAGGCACAGATAAAATCAAAAGTATTTGCTAGCACTTCTCAAAATTCTTATGAACAAAATTTAAACTGACTTTTTTGTTAATACTGACAGTAAAATTTATCGTGCTTCCCTGCTACCAATTTGTTCCCATTTTAAGTATATATACTGAGTCTTAATTGTTGTTTGCACTTCCGACAAGTCATATGAAAGCACGGTGCCCTTTTATTAAGAAAATTTGTGGGCATTGCTTTCCTGTGATCATTTTGTGACATAAATTTTTAAACAATTAATACTTTGTACAGTTCTTGTGCAAGACTGCACTTGATATTGAAGGATGGTTGTTTTTTCCGTAGTATCCTTTCCAGGGTAATGTACGTTTCCTCCCTTGTTATTGAGAGTTATTTTCCACCTAGTGTGAGAAATGATAGTAGTTGCAAGAACTTCGGACTGTCTTTTTCTGCATCACATGGTGTATGAACAATTCTTAAAACTAACTTTTTAAGCATTGACTATTTTCCTCGTTGTCATGATATGACATAGAACTGCAATTTTAATGTTAAATGTGGCTTCCTGATCTTCATATTTTACACTAGCTTTTAGGGCAAGTAAGCAGTGACCTCCTTTATAAATGAAATTATAGCCATAGTTTTCATTTTCTTTTTGTTAGAAGTGTGGATTACCGCAGTTTGCGATTTCTGTGATCAGGAAACATCTCGCCGCTCGCTCCACGAGTATAGGAGCATTCCATCAGCTTGGATAAGCGTAGGGGGACCATTAAGCCAGCTGGATGTCCCGGAAGTGTCACATTTTTAAAAAAAACTGACGTAGAGCATGACAACATATTTTAGTTCCTGTCGTGGGAAACAGTAAAAGCGGAAGTGGGTCTAAGTTTCCTCGGATGGCCTCGTGGCTTTTAATATGAGGCATTAGTACTACTAGTGTGTTGTTAGAGGCCTGCAAAGGACCAGCAATACAGTAGGATGCAAAAAAAAAAAAGAAAAGAAAACAGTTCCTGAGGGCTGAGAAGTGATCGATCATTCTACCAGTATTCAGACATCATTCCAGTAAGTATATTTAGCGATCCAGTGTTGGTAATTTTTTAAAAACAGCAAGAAAAGTTTCTTTGGCTTCCCTTTGGTTAGCAATCGTGTATTTAGTATCTTCTGAGTAGAAAATTAAGGTGTTAGGGTATTTAATTTGGAATTTTATCTTTCTTTTGATCAGGAACTTACAGTAAGGTGAAAGGAGCTGTCTTGCTTGCCTTATTTGCAGGGGAAGATCTTGTGCCAGTGAAATTGTATTATTTTTCCAGTTAATAGAACCACCACTTTTGTTTGCAGTCATCAGGATTTTGTTAACATCTTGAAAGTTTAATAATTTTGCATAGACAGATCTTGGTCTGTACGTACCTTGGTTTTCTCTTAGTGCTCTGTGTGCTCTTTCTACTATTATTTGTTTTGCTATTCCAGGTTCTTTGAGAAGTATGCTGAAAATTTGTATGATAGAAGGAATTAATTCATTGTGATTTACAGATTCTGGGATGCCTCTTATGATAATATTATTCCTTCTGGATCTTGCTTCAAGGTCTGTGATCTTTTCTTGGATGTTTTGAATTTATTTTTCATGAGAGTCAGATTTTTTGGTTATTAGAGTTATTTTCTCCTCATTTTCAATAATTTTGGTTTCGGATTTATCCAATCTGTCCATTATTTGGTTAAAGGTACTTCCAAATGCTTGTAGTTGTACAGTTAATTCTTTTATTGCTTCTTGGATGGGAAGTAAGGCTGTTTTAATATCCTCCAGATTGGCTGGTTGATCAGGTTTCCTTTTGTTTCCAGTTTTAGATGGATCTGGTTGTTTTAATATCTTCTATCTTTTTGAATTCAGATCTTTTTCAGGAGATAGTAGATCAGAAAGTTTAGTCTTAGATGTAGTAGTGTCCATGTTTTTATCTTCTTTCGACATCCTGTAGTGATAACTGTCTTCAGTTTAGAGTGTAATTATTCAGTATGCAAAGCAGCAGGAGCACACGGTTTAAGTTAATCTCTCTGTATCCTTGTCAGTCTTGATTGCTTATAGACTGGACCGGTCTCTTCTTCTTGGTCACTTTATTTTGGAGTAGATTAGAGTTGATATTTCAAGAAATTTTGTTGAAATTTGTTCTGGATAATCTTCTGGGTTGATTTTATTCCAGATATTTAGAGGAGCTAAGGATTAGGAGTGCTTACAGAACAGCGGCCATCTTTGAATCCCAAACAGTGAATTTCTGATTACCAATCCATTGGACAAAGCTGCACTTAAATAGCCTCACATGGATGAGGAACCTATTACAGTGGATAGGAATTCCCTGAGAAACATATCTCTCTCTCCAACATGTCCTATTTATGTTGCAAGCAAAATTTAGATCTTTTAATCTAGTAGTTCTAATGCTGTTTATTTTGTGGATGTTTAAAAAGTCCATCAAAACAGGATACAGGGATGTCTTGCATGACCGGCAAAGATCACCTCTCAGAAGTCTGTATGATACTGAATAAGGAGACAGGACTTTGTGACAATCAGCAGTGGATATTGTGTTTACTCCCTGTGTACTCTTTGTAAAGAACCATTGTGGATATTTCAGTTGCTGCATAAGTCTGGTCAGGTACATACTGAAGTGGGCATTATACTCTGTGATTGGACTGATGAGGGCTGAGTACTAGATGTTGTGACCTTGCTTATAAGTTGGGCAACATGGAAGGTTTTCTTACTACCTCGGACTCATTTGAGTCAAAGGCTAGGTTACTATCTACATGAGTTCCCAAATTCCTGACTAGTGAATCAACTTTTAAGGGCATTTTATTGATGATGCAGTTACCTGGAGTGACATACTTACCCAAAGATACTATAATGCATTTCTTCATAATAAGTTTTAAGCCATGGCTTTGGCTCCAAACATTTATCAGTGTTAGACCTTCCTGAAGGGTGTTCTCATCTTGTGGGCATTCAATGACTGTTCCCACTTTACAATCATCTGGTCATCTGCGAACTTGATTAGCCAAAAGCCTCTCACGTTAGCTTTGATATCTGAGAAGCAGATGCTGAAAAGGAATAGGCCTAGCCCAGAGCCCTAGGGAACTCCACCAGTGACCAGCCTCTTTATGGAGGTGGTCTTACTGATTCTTACCTCCTGGGTCCTATCCGTCAGTCAGCATGCTAATAAGAGGTCTATACCTAGTTCCATAGGTTTGTTGATAATGCCCCAGTTGTGTATCTTGCTTTAGAAAGGTTGATGTAGCAAGTATATACCCTTTTCCCTAGTCTATTGCCTTAGTGACCTTTTCAAAGAAATCCACTAGTTTCAGTAAGCATGATCCTCTGTTGACAAAGCCAAACTGAGATGGATCAAGTGACTGGAGGTCTTCTATGTCCTTGTTGATAATTTCCATGATAATTCATTCCATAACTTTGCAAATAAGACTAGTCAGACTAATGGGTCTGTAGTATCCAGGATCTGTGAAGGTCCTCTCTTAAGAAGGGGATGACCATCACAGTCCTTCATTTACATGGCACAAAGCCTATTTTAAGACTATAGTTAAATAAGGACTTCAGGGTTCTAATAAGTCATATTCTAAACTGCTCAGGAGATATCCTGGGATGTTATCAGTGCCCATTGAAACCATGTTTTTTAATTTAGTAAGTGCAGTTAAGGGTATTTTTAGGGGAGAGGGTTGAGGAGGGAGGAGAGTAAAGCTGGAAATGAATTTGTGCACTAGAAGATTCACTATATTGCCAGGACTGGTGAATGTGGCACTATTAACCACAAGTTCAGCACATTGCTGTGTCCTACCCTTGTGGTTTCTGACATAGTTGTAGAAGAATGCCAATAAATGCATAATAGTATCCTTCAGGAAGTCATCCACCCCTGGTAACTATCATATTGCCAACACATTTCTAAGAGTTGACCCAGTAGTCTGGGATTTAGGGACATACATTGTTAATAATCTAGCCTTTGACCATCCTGTGTCTAGAGTAGGGAGGAAATCATTCAACTTATAGACAAAAGTATAGCATCTAAGTCCAAGGAAGTCATTGTTCCACTGTATTCAGCAATCATCAGACCCATCATTGAATACAATGCGCCCTTTGGTATGTACCTAACCAGGAATATCTAACAATTGGAACGCCCGTAAAGGTTCCTCACTGAAAGAATTCAGGACATAAGTAAAATGCCCTATGCACAACCCCTCAAGGCCCTGTCCCTGTATTCTGTCTCCTTCAGGCTTTTGAGGGGAGATCTATGCCTGGCATGCAGGGCATTGTCAGACCCTTCTCTGATGGATCTCGTGCATATTCATAAAACAAGCAGCACCAGAATTACCCATTCTAAAGACTTAAACCTAATCTGTGATATAAATAGGACCTGATGAATAGACAGGTATGTATTCCAGAGACTACCCTGTCCATGGAACAGGCTCCCCATCCATGTGAAGCAGAGTTCCTTCCTAGCCCAGCTCAAGATCAGCTTGGACAATTGGATGGGAAACCAAAAAATCATCCCTGGTTTGGCACCAATGTCTCTAATGGACCAGGCAACCTGTAAATGGTTCATGTCCCAGGTCCCTGCTTGTGACTGTTTCATTTCCCAAGCCCCTGCTTCCACTCATCAAGGGTATTTGAACTTGTCTGAAATTTGGAATGCACTGCTAGGCTTAAAATAGCCCTTGTGGTCGTTAGCCAAGTAAACACATATGAACCTATAAGTCCTTATGGTTATTTTTCACCTGAGCAATGACACAGTAATGTGCTGAACTTGTGGTTAATAGTGCCACATTCACCAGTCCAGGCAATATAGTGAATCTGCTAGTGCACAAATTCATTTCCAACTTTACTCTCCTCCCTCCTCAACCATCTCCCCTAAAAATACCCTTAACCTCAAAGCTGGCTTTGCCTGACCCAATTAGCCTTCTTAGTTGCTTATTTAGTTTGAGAGTTTTTTATCTTTATGGGAATTACTTTTTCACATGAAGACTCGCTGCTGTATCCATGGCACAAACTCTTTACTTAATTCCTAATGTTGATATTAAAAAAAAAAAAAAACATTTTCCCTACACAATTTCTTGTGTAGGGAAAATGGTTTTGTTTCTTTTTAATACCACAACATTAGGAATTAAGTAAAGAGTTTGTGCCGTGGATACAGTGGCAAGTCTTCATATGAAAAAGATGTCAGCTGATTTATGCTGATGAAAGTGTTAAATAAAATTCTTTGGTCGAGTTTGGGAAGACGTCTCTGGTTTTGGGTTTGTATTTGTTCCTGGTTCCTGGTTTCTTTATGGGAATTACCCTTCCTGATTTTTTTCCATATAGGCTAGTCCTGGGCTTTCTGCTGGTAGGTACAGCAGCCTCTATCCAGCCATTGACATGATTGTACAGAGTTTATGAGAGCAACTCAGCATAGGCAGCTGTGTTCTTGGGGTTTGGAAGGGAAGTGAATTTTGCAAACCATCACTTAATAAAAGGAAATTTGCCTTGGAATACTTCCTAACTTTTACTCATTTTAATGGAATTATGGAGCTGATTTGGATTTCAAAGGAGGCATATTTGTAGTTAGACCTTACCAGGGAGGATGAGACACTGGTGAGGGTGTAGCATTCTCCCATATTTGTGATCACAAGATCCAGTATGTTCATCCAGTAAGAGAGTCTAGGGGAGTACTCATTATTTGGTCAAGAGTGTTAGTATTTAAAAAATCCAGGAATCTCTGTGCCTATAGACTTGTGGACATGTTGGATTCCCAGTTTATTGACAAGTAATTAAAGCCTCCCATGAGTAGGGTGTTAGGTTGGATGGTAAGTGCATCCAGTAGGTCTAAGAATGTATTGTGAGCTTCTTGGGACATGGATGGTGACCTATAGCTGGTTAGGATATGGTATGGGATTTTGTCTATGGTGGTCTGCACGTAGTGGAGCTCCAGCACGTCATACTGTTTGACCACCTGAGAGGTATGGTTGTTCTTATGTATATTGTGACACCTCTACTTTTAGTTCTTATCTGTGTAACTACTGATCTAAAAGTGTGGAAGGCAGTGAAGCCTTGCATTGCTGGGGTACTCTCTATCTCTTTAAACCATGTCTTGGTAACTGCAGAGATGTCTATATTCTCGAGTGTTATGACTTCTTGGAGAGAGTGTAGTTTTTATTTGTTTTTTTGTTTTTTTTTTACTTAGTCTCATGACATTGTGACATTGAACAGTAATATCTTGAGGTTCAGATGAGGTGATTTTGCTGTCAGTAAGTTTGTCAATTTGTCATTGCCTAAAAAAAGGTACAATCAGCTTGGCTAAAGTTTTAATCAGTCTTCAAAAGCTTAGAGGGTGAGGATGCAGACCACCCTTAGCAAAGCAGGGTGGTCTGTTAACCATGTTCTTCCAGGATGACAAATATTGGATCCCCTTAGAATGACATCAGAAAGACAGACAGTTGTTGAAGTCATTTTATCCATATTGTGGCATCATCCTCAGTGATGGTAATATGCTGCTCAATGCTAGGCTCATACCAGTCTGAAACACATAGTCCAAAAGCTCCATAATGTCCCTCTTCATATAGTCTGTGAGGTGCATCTCAGGACATTTACACCTACATGGACTACAATGGAATCATACTGGTACCTGTGGTGTAATGACATGAGTACATGTTTGATTTGGCAGAGACTGGCTCTAGATAAGCAACTAACAGTCATCTCCTCCTTGCTCAGCCTGGTTAGAGGGGCATCAGTGTATCTTATAATGGAGTCCACTATGACAAGAGTCCAGTGAAGTGTGTTCACCTGCCTTAGGGGCTTAGTGTTTGGAATCTCACTGAGAGTAACAGTATGTGTTGTGTTAGGTGCTTTTTCTGAGTGCCTTTGGGCTTGCAGATGCATAGCTTTTGACAATGGGTGGTCTAGGTGATCTTTGTTGTTTAGTAAGATTTCTTTCAATTGCCTTACCATAGGTTAGTTTATGTGTGTGTTCTGTGCTTTGTGAGTTGGGTGCTTGGTTTCAACAACATAATGTACACTTGTACAAGAGTTTAGCCCCTAGTGTCATTGTGTAAGTACACCTCTTGCATATTGCATCTGCTTCTTTAAGGATGAAGTGATTTTCAGTAAACATTAACACACTAAATGCAGATTTTCCAGTGTTTATTGTGATTTAAAAGCTTGTTTTTTTCACATATTGTACTTATTTGACTGCCTGCACTTTTAAAAAGTTGTTTTTTGTTTAAATAATTTGTTTAACTGTTGTAGGCTACACACTAAAGTGCTATAGCCTTTTCTTGTCGTTTAAAGCTGTTTTAAGTGTATTTCTTACTGTTTTTGCCTTATCTTTTCAAAAAAACAAAAAAACAAAAAAAAAAATCCTTGTTTCCTGCCTTTCTAAGCTAGTATAGTCCAGTTTTCAGGCTAGTGCTGAATTCAGGGCTGTGATACTAGTTTCTGAGTTGCCCATACCTTACTTGGATAGAAGGAAGTTTCTCTGTTCACCTGTTAGAGAGGGGAGCTTTGAGCAACCTATCTGTCCTTGGAGGAGTGGTTCCAGCCCAGAAGTTAGTAGTTTATTGGCCATTTTGGGCTAATTTCTATCTCTTTAATTTCCCTACTATGAAAACCGTGTTACGGTTAGCTACGGTTAAATTATTTCCGGCTCCACTAAGTCTCCTCTAAAGTTTTTCCCTTGAAACTAATCTAACTCTCAACCTAAGCACTCAAAAAGCATCTTACAGCCCAGCACTTGCTCAGACCTAATAGCAAGCACTAATATACCCTGACACTGATTGCCCAGCAGGTCAAGGCTCTTTATTCACCCCTCATCAACCAAGCGACTAAGCAGCTCACCCTACTATTCAGGCATGACCAAAGGGCAACTTCAGGTGCACTCTCCAGTCCAGCTGGTGAATCTGGGTATCCTGAGGCAATGTTACAACTGCCTCATGTACACAGACAGCCCTCTCCTCCTACCACAAAACACTAACATATGCAAGAGATGCAATTATACAGCCAAACTGGAAGCTAAGCTGTCTCCACCCAAGACTGGAACAGACAGTCAAGAGGAGAAGGTTAACACTTGTAGCACAACTCCAGCTGCATACAGACCTACTAAAACAGCACTGGCAAAAAATACACATAAATACACAAAATCATACTCGGAAGCGCTAAATAAAAACTTGCAAAAGTATCAGAGACCTCCAAAGCAGACACCCAAACAACCTGCACTTCCCGTCACAAACCAGACAACACATAAAACACTGAAACAGTGTGCCGCACAATCACAGCCCTTAAGGTGAAATAACATACCGAACACACTAGTAATAGGTGACTCTATAGTCAGGCACACTGATGTGCCACTCACTAGGCTGGACAAGAAGAAGGTTACTGTTAGCTGTTTGTCAGGAGCCAGAATCTGCCACATAACACAAGCACTCAGGTCACTCCAGAGCAAGTACAAATATGACTCTGTCATTGTTTATGTTGGTGTGAATGACCTGAGACATACCTCCCCGGACTACATGAAAAGAGACATGGAAGAGCTCTCTGATCATGTAGCCCAAGCTGGTACGACCCTGACCCTGAGTAGCATCCTGCCCTCACCAAGAATGATACCTCAGTATGAAGAAAAAATGATCAATTTCAACAATTGGCTAAGCTTCTGGTGTCATTCAAAGGGGATCCAGTGTCTGTCAGCTTGGGACGGCATGCTCGACAAGCCTCATTGCATTGCAAGAGACAGCTTGCACCTGTCACCCCTAGGCTTTTGAATACTGGGCAAGGCTTTTGATGCCCTCATAGTGCCTTTTTTAGGCAAGGCTCAAAAGTCAAACCCACCTCCGTAAACAGCACAATTAACAAAAAAACGAGGGTTATGATACTCAACACCAGGTGTTTAAATCTCAAAATGCACGCGCTAGAAGCACACCTCAGTATAGAGAACATTGACATCTGTGCAGTAACTGAAACCTGGTTCAAGGCTCCAGAGAGCACCCCAGCACTACTGGGCTACAACTCATACTACACGTTTCAGCCACAAAACATGGACCGAAACACAAAAGGAGGGGGTGTATCCATATTCATCAAGGATACCTACACCTCCAGGTTAGTGGCGCAGCATGATACCTCTGAGATCATCCATGTGCAACTAACATCGAGCAAATCTGCAATGCAAATTGTGGCCTGCTACAGATCACCCTCCATGACCCAGGAACACCACTCCACCTTTCTGCAGACACTGGAAAACATGAAGGTCCTACCGAACACCCTGATATTGGGTGATTTCAATTACCCTACCATTCACCGGGAAAACTACTCCAGTACAAATTCCCAGGCCCGGCACTTCCTGGAATTCGTCAACTGAAACGCCCTGGATCAGCTGGTAAACTCCCCTACCAGAGATGAAAACATATCGAACTTGGTCATCACCAACATGGGAGACAGGTGTTCCACACCGGAGGTCAACCCATCAATGGTTAGATCAGACCATAAATTAATCACTCTGGATGTCCACACCCCATCACCACCCCCAACTAAAGAAACCACAGTAAAAAACGTCTCTAAAGCAAACTTCACCTTACTTAAGACAGAAGTGGTAAGTTTCACAGCCCCCATGCTAAAGGATAATGCTGCCCAAGATGCAGAAACCTTTATAAATGCAGTCTATGAGCACCTACAAGGATGCATGGATCATACCATCCCTAGCAAAACCAAGACTCACTCCTCTAAGAGAAGGAAACCAGTTTGGTGGACCCCTGCAATAAACAGGCTATACAAAAGAAGGAGGAAACTAGTTCAGAAAAAAAGCAAATCCCAAGAAGAAAAGACATCCCTGATCAGTATCAGTTAGAAACTAAGGTCCCTCATGAAATCATCCAAGGCTAACTTCGAAAGAAAAATAGCCAAGGATTCAAAAGATAACCACAAAGCCTTCTTCAGCTATGTTAAGAATCTAAGTGGCAACTCACAGATATGCACTGAACTAGTGCAAAATAGCACAAAATATACTGAACCTACTGATATTGCCAACATCCTGGCAGATAGATTCAGTGCAAACTTCAGCCCCCTCTCACCTGTAAAAGGGCCCACATCAATACCAGAAAAGTGTAGTGTCCCAAAAATCACAGATGCACAGGTGAAAACAGCCCTTTGAAAAGCCAAAAACACAGCGTCAATGGGACCAGATGGTGTCCCAGGCTGCGTCTTGCATAAATTGCAGAATGAACTAACCCCCCACCTAAACATGCTGTTCAACCTCAGCCTTTCCACAGGCTACATGCCCATAGAATGGCATACAGAAATGGTTATTCCTCTCCACAAAGGAGGGGCCACAACTGACCCTGGTAACTATCGCCCCATAAGCTTGACTAGCCTGGTCTGTAAGGCTATGGAGCGCATCATCATGAAACTCATTAACAAAGACATTGGGAACCTCCAAACACTTGACCCAACCCAGTTCGACTTTGTTAAGGGCAGATCATGCCTACTAAACCTGGTTGACTTCTTTGAGACAGTCACTAAGGCCATAGATGAGGGAAAGGTGGTTCAGACAGCCTACCTTTACCTCGCCTAGGCTTTTGACACCATTCCCCACTCGGGTATTACAGAAAAACTCACCAGTCTGAACATAAACCCCTACATCATGAGTATGGGTTACCAACTGGCTTACAGACAGAACTCACATGGTAAGAATAGCAGGCTCCTGGTCCGACTCTAAACCAGTCACAAGTGGTGTCCCACAAGGCTCAGTCCTGGGACCCCTACTGTTCGGCATATACTTCTCATAAGTACAGGCAAACACAGGAGGACTATGACTAACCAAGTTCACTGATGACTGCAAACTGGGAGCCATAATTGACTCTCCGGCTGACATGAACATCCTCCAAAAGGGCCTTACTGAGACAGACACCTGGTGTCAAAGTCATGGCCTCAAGCTAAATGCCAAAAAATGCATAGTCATCCCGTTTGGGAAAAACAAAACACCCACAAATTACCACATAGTTGGCAGCCCCCTTAATACTGAAGAGGTAATAAGAGCTCTGGGGACCTAGGTAGATAGTAATCTCTCCTTTGACAATCATATTGCTAAAGTAGTTAGGAAATCCTTCTATGTGGCCCATCTAATTACTAAAGGGTTTGCATCTAGAAATAAAGAGGTTATAGTGCCCCTCTACTCTTCACTCATTAGACCCATCATAGAGTACAATGCCCCATTTGGGATGTACCTGACAAGACACTTCTAACAGTTGGAAAGACCACAAAAGTACCTCATCAAGAGGATCACTGGACACAAACATATGTCCTATGCAGCCCAACTGAAAAAACTCTGGCTGTACTCAGTGGCATATCTCTTACTCAGAGGTGATCTCTGCCTGACTAACAAAGCCATGTCCAACTCAGAATTGATGGACATGCTCCACCTAAAGAAATCTAAGTCACTACGAGCCACACGCTCTAGTGAGCTAAACCTTGCCACAACAATAAACAGAACATACTGGAGGGATAGATTCCTCTCATAGAGACTCCCCATGCTCTGGAATAAAATTCCAAATTACATCAGGCAGAGCCCCTCACTAACACTCTTCAAGAGAAACCTTGACGAGTGGATGGGTAACAGAAAATACACCCCTGGGATCCCTTCATTGGCTCTGCTTGACAGAGGATCAGTTAATTAATCAATGGGGTGATGAAAGCCAACACACTTGGCTAGGCTTATAAATGCCCTCGGGCAGATAGCCTAGTACCTACCTACGAACCTACGAACATGAAGTAATCACTGCACTGTCTTGAGATGCCTATAACCACCAAGCTGGCTAGACAGAAGTTAAGAAATTGCATATCCATACTGTCCAGTCCTTTGAATGGGGAGCTACAAGGGGGTGGTGTTTTGGGGAGAAAAGGCTATTAAGGGGACTTTGTTGGCACAGGTAAATAAGGGTGCTTTACTGGGGCAGATTATGCTAAACAGTACTATATTCTGCTAACTTTAATTTTCACACAATTTTGAATTCAACTATATCGGTATTACTACTCAAGGCCCAAATAGCTGCTGCTGTACAGGGCACAGTTTTATGGACCATTCTACAGAAAAAAATAGCTTTTTAGGGTTTTGCTACTATACAGGGCACTGATAACCCAAGCAAATGTGCAAAATTTATAGTAGCACTGAATAAACAGAAAGCTAACTAATGAACCCTCCGGCCAATAAAATGACTACACTATGAGCCATTTTTTGCATTTCCCAACTCAGATAGACCAAGCAAGCATCTCTTGCCACAAGATGAATAAACACAGTCCTCCTAATGTAAATACATAGTAGAAGAGACCCACAGGTGCAATGCTACCACAAACCAATTAAACAGCTAGCTGGAAATCCTTTGCTAAAGGCAATTTAATTATAGTCTTACAGCAATAACAGTGAGAGGAAGAAAATTTTTTTATAAAAACATTCAGCTAAATGCACACATATACTGTAAGGAGGAAACAGTAGCAATCACTCAATAACTTAAGCAAAGATGCTTAACTTTGTCTAGATGGCACTGGAAACAAGTAAGAGACTTCTGGAATATAAGTTAGGACTCCAAGCTTTTCTGAGCTCTAGGAAAATTAGCAGGAGACAATATGTAGCAATGGAGGTTTACTTGAACAATGCTGGTTTGCTGGGTAGGCACAGAGTATGATGAGTCTATGGAAAACAATGGTTGTGAAGAGTTCATAAATAGCTTATGCAATGACAATAGTAACGAAATATGGGAGGGACTTTGGAACTCAGATTGCCATAAGGGATGGAGTCTAGAAACAAAGCTGTATAAAACCACCACAGCAAAACCATGGGAGGGTTGGAAAATTTTCAAAGAACAAGTGCATTAGCTATAGAGGCATCCACGCAAATAAAGGCAATATTTGAGTTCGTTCAGAAACCTGAGAGGTAGTTTTTTGGCTCACCAGTGACTGGTAGTCTAATCATTGAGTTTGCAGATTTTAAAACTAAGATGGAAGGGGGGTTTAATATTCTAAATACTGCAGTATGCACTAAGTGAGTGGGGTTATATGAAATGGAAACTGATTCAGAATTTAAGAGTTTAAAGGGAGGGCTTTCCCAGTGGATTTTTCAGTGACTAGTAGAATGAGCAGCTGAATGAAACAATACTAGGATTTGCATCCAAAATTTAATTTACAGTGGGGACAGGCAGCTCAAAAGCCACCAGATTTTTAGTGAGTGAGTGGGATAAATGCAGTCACACACCAGCAGTAGCTTCACAGCACTTGCATATGAATAAGAATGTAGCTAAAATGTACAGGTAAATACAAAACCATATCCCTCAGCTCCTCCCACCAATTAGCTAGATTGATTCCTTTTCAGTCAGTGAACAAAAAAGATTTTTCTAGCTGACCCTAACCAAGAACTTTTAAAACTCCAAGAAAAAAACTTTGATGCAAAACAAAATGTAAAATAAAACAAAGTGCAATACAACAAGGGCAAAAATTAAAAAAATGGAAGTATCCAAGTTTTAAATGAAAAAATTCAATCCAAAATGCAATGAGCCACACACTTGCTGCAGCTTTCTACATTCAGTTTTGGCATTGCAAGTATCACAATTCCAGCTCTTGTAACTTCAACTGGAATCCATTCATAGGATGATACTAGACTACTGACCCGGCGGCCCTTATAAGCCTAACCAAGAATGTTGCCCATGTTCCCTCAAAGTCAGCAGCTGTTTGCCCTGTCCATCATGCTTTGGTGTGCTTTTACTTTTTCATCCATAGGTTTGTTTGTCAGTTGCTTTTTGTTGTTATTAAATGTTTGTCTTTATTTTAAGTTCTTCAGATATTCATCAGTTTTGCATTATGTACATACATGCATTACTGTTTTGTTTCAAAATTATTTATTTTGATCTTTTGCAGCTACATTTAGCAATGTAATGTAGATTTTTTTATACAGTTAGGGAGAGTCTTAACATAGCAATTCTCATTTTGAGAGATTTTTTTGGGTTGGTGGAAGTTATGAGTTGTGTGTTTTAACTGATGTGTTGCGTGGATCTTGGTCTTATTATCATTATGCATGGTCACATTTTAAAATTGTTATTGGCTCCACATTAGTATTGTTTACCTGACCTCATTCATTTTGAAAGGAATTTCAAAAGTATTAAAAACATTTCTGTAGTGGTGTGTTTAAGGTGCTGCAGTCTTAGCCATCATTAGAACCAAAGAAGTTCAGAAAGAAGGTTGCTTGTACAGCCATTCTGTGGGTATATGACCATATATCAGTCTTGAGGGCTAATATACCTTTCAATAAGAATACACAAAATATGTCTTATTGTCATATTCATCAGGCTATTGTGCCATTTAACTGCTAACAAAGACATTTTCACAAATTCTCTATAAAAAGATATAAAACTCAGTAGTAGTTATGTAAAGAACAAATTAAATATACTGCAATTTTGTGAATAATTTTGTTATGCATTTTTATGTAGGTCATGATTCAGGTGAGTGCATTTTCTTACCTTCAGTTGTTTGGGATGATGCTTGCAACACTGAAACACAAAAAATACAACATTACAAACTTAACATTTTCAAGGTATACATTTCTGATATAAGTTATAACATTTTTTTTTTTTTTTGCATTTTAATGAACAATATGGATTCATGTAGTATTTGCAACATTCTGACAATAATTAATTTTTCAATACAGCTGTACATTTAGGTGAATGCTGCAAGAAGTATTTTTCTAACTTTTTTCCTATGGTGCACTGTCCTTGCTGGGTTATGTTGAGGGAGGTAGTCTTGTCTAGTGCTTTAGGTAATGAGCTGCAGAGTAGACAGAATGTGGTCTTAGCCCCCATACCCAGACTTTATTTGCATATTATTCACTTCAGGGAATAAAAAGAAATATGAGTTAGAGCATAGCAATACCAGTTGAACCAAGAGGAAAATTAGAAATTAGTCAGTATTTCCAAAATGATGGCAAATATAACAAACATTACTAGGATTCCTAGACATTTTAAGCAGTGTATAGGGTGAATGCACAAGAAATAGCAGGAGAAACTGACTCCAAAGTCAGCTCCCCATGCAGTAGAAAGACAACTTAGGCTCATTGGAATAAGTAGTGTGTCAGCCTAAACAGCTCCATGCTGCATAAGCAGTGAGTCACTTAGTCAGGAAGTTGCACATGCTAAGAAGCATGTATTCACCTCCTGTCCTGTCCTCAAAAGGTGAATGCATGCACCTTCTGCTGCTCTCAGGATGTGCGTGCATGGCAGCAATTGCAAAGCTTGTAAGGCTGCTGTGAGGCGGCAGGAGTTAGGACACACTCTCGAGCAGCACTATGATTCAGCACCCGTGTCCTTCATCTATTACATCACTGTGTAATGATTCAGCACCCATGTCCTTCATCTATTACATCACTGTGTAATGATTCAGCACCCATGTCCTTCATCTATTACATCACTGTGTAATGATTCAGCACCCATGTCCTTCATCTATTACATCACTGTGTAATGATTCAGCACCCATGTCCTTCATCTATTACATCACTGTGTAATGATTCAGCACCCATGTCCTTCATCTATTACATCACTGTGTAATGATTCAGCACCCATGTCCTTCATCTATTACATCACTGTGCAATGATTCAGCACCCATGTCCTTCATCTATTACATCACTGTGTAATGATTCAGCACCCATGTCCTTCATCTATTACATCACTGTGTAATGATTCACCACCCATGTCCTTCATCTATTACATCACTGTGTAATAGCACAAGGGTCTGTCCTGAGTCATGTACTTTTTCTTCTTTTTTTGCTGGCGTTTTACCACCGTTGTCTTTCACTCATTAGCCCCCCCCCCCATCCAGCCAATCAGCTCTTTCATTCCCCTTCTGTGGGCTGACGGTCAATCAGAAAAGGTTGTCATTTAGACAGTCATCAGAAGCAGTTCTCATTTTTCTCCCTGACCATAAGTGCTATCACTTGTCTGGCAGTAGGGAAAGTGGGAAGTCCATGGAGGAATCCCTTCATTTCTGCAAGAGGCATTCCCTCTTAGTTGTCCTGCCTCTCCCCTTGCAGCATAATCAGTAGTCTTTCCAGTCTCAACCAAGTAGATCATATCATCCAGTGTGTTCCCTGGTGTACACAAATCCCTTTCCATGTACTAGTAGAGGAAAACAAAGCTATAGCCCTTTATTCTTTATCACTGCCGTGTTCCTCCAGGGCCTGGGCACTAATTAAACTGGGTTGCTTGAGTTGCAGTAGGAGCTTCATATCTCTGCACCACAGATCCAGAAAACTCTTGTGCTTTTCTCAGTGTATTAATTTTAGATTTATCTGAGGGAAGCGTGAACAGGATTACCCTTTTTACAAAGACTGGTGCAGTAGAAGATGATGGTAAAAGGAACCAAAGGGACATTTTAGAAAGCCTTATCTAATGGGAAGAAACATAGTAGGTAAAGGTCACAAAAACAAAAAAATGACCTTGGTGTAAAATTTCAGCTGGTGACTGAAACTGGGAGTGACAGAATGGGAAAATAATTTGGGGACTCTTACCACACCAGTACTGTACCACCAGAAACACAGGGAGAAGCCAGTTGCAGTAGTGAACAGAATGGTATGATGTTTTATCAGATAATAGATTCCAAAAGAACTAAAAGTACAGTTGTGTAAGCTGAACTTACTGTAACAGTAGATGTTCAGATGATTACTGCTGCAGTAGCCTTAGTAATATGCATTATATCCTGTCAAGGCTATAACAGTCAGCCAGCTTCCAAAGTTTCAGGACACCTTCCACATGCCCAAATTGTCTGGTAGCTCAAGCTAAACTGACTAAAAGAGAAGTTTAGGTGCAAAGCAGTTCAGATCTTTCCTGCCAACAGAGAGAGGGACACTGAGTCCTGAAAGGACAAGGCTAAGAATAACTCAAAGTAAATGTCCCTAGTGCTGCAGTGGTCATTCAAACATCTATTGTTATAGTAAGTTCAACTTACACAACTGTAATATGTTCCTCATATTGATGACTGCTGCAGTAGCCTTAGCTATATGGGTAGATTACCACAGCTAAATATAATTAGGAGGGGGAAAGGAGAAGGGTCCAGGTGTCCCTGGAGAATGGTTCTATTGAACATAATCTAGACCTAGCTTATAGTGCTTTGTAAAAGCATGTACAGAGAGCCAAGTAGCAGCTTCCAAAAACTTATAGGATCCAAACCTTTCCAAAAAGCCATAGCAGAAGCAAAGTTCTTTGTACAATGAGCCTTGACCCTTTCTGGAATAGATTTGTTATGTTAAGTATAACAAAGAGTAATAGCCATAGACATCCATCTGGAAATAGTCTTTTTTGACATTGGTTGACTCTTCTTCTTACCTTCACAGGAAATGAACAATTGATCTGATGATGTGAAAGATAGTACCTGAGTTAGCTGTGGATATTAACAGTATGGTGTATCCTTTCTCCCTCAGTTTTTTTAGTTTTGGAAAGAAACAGGAAGATGGATAGTTTAACTTAAAGTAAGCATGGATACCACTTTAGGCATAAAACAAGGATTAGTTCTCAAAAAACCCTGTCCTTGTGGAAAATGATGTAGGTTGCATTCACCATAAGAGCTTACAACTCAGATACTACTATTGCAAAGGTCAGAGCAATCAATAAAACTGTTTTCCATGTAAAGAACCTCAAGTCAGACAGATTAGCTGGTTCATATGGTTTCTGTAACACAAAATTAAGATCATAGGGAGAGACCACTTGTTTACTTGGAGGCCTTTTATGCAAAACCCCTTTCAAGAACATTTTGACATGCAACTATCTTGAAGGAGGAGGATCCATAGGGAGAAATGCTGAAATGGCTGATAAATGAACCTTGGTAGAGGAATAAGAAAGGTCATAGGATGGTAACTAACACAAATATTGTAAAACCAGGGAACAGCTAGCCCTGAATTGTTATGTTGTTGGCACCAACTAGGAAACCTTTTCCATTTGCTAATATATGATTTTCTTGTAGCAGGCTTTCTTGCCTCCATTAGTAACTACTGCACATCCTCTGAAAACAGGTGGCTAAAAGGAATTAAGACTCTATCATTCATGCAATCAATTGAAGATGATTAATGTTAGGTGATTCTGTGAGGAAGCTTGTGGTAATCGCCCATGGCCATTTCCAAAAAAAGGGAGCACCTTGGTTGCCTGGGCAAGAAGGGAATGGCAATAATGATTTTGGGGGATTCCTTCCAAATCTTTAGAAGTACCCTGGATTTTAGTGGAAAGGGTGAAAAGGCATATGGGAACTTTCCTGTCCAAAGAAAAGAAAAGGCATGTGTCTTTCAGGCCTTCGTACAAGGAGTACTGGGACAGAATTGTTCCAATTGATTGCTCAGAGAAGAGGCAAAGAAGTTTACTTGAGGAACTCCTCACAGATGGATCAAAGTCTGAAAGACCCTCAGATCTCATTTTCATTTATGAGGCTCTGCCCTAGTCCTGCTCAGTTTGTCTGCCACACAGTTTGGCTCTAGCATAATGTAGGATGCCTGTTCAGTGAGATTGTGCTGTGACGCTATATCTCAAGCCAACATGGTTAGTCTGCAAAGGGGGTACAACACAATTCCCCATTGCTTGTTGATGTACCATATCATTGTAATATTACCTTTAAAAATTGAGTGGTTTTATCAGAGCAAGCATATCCTTGATATATATGTGCTTGCATCTGTCCTTGATATCCCACATACCCTGCACTTTAATCTCTCCTAAAACTGCTCTCAACGCAAATTATGATGCAACTGTGTTGACTGACTGCTTTGGAACAGGGAGGGAAAATGTGAGACCTTGATCTAAGGATATTTGTTGTCTCCACTAAGTGATTTATCTTATGACAAGCCCCAGTCCTGGGATATGAAAAGATAAAGGGGATTGGTGTTGGAACCAGAGAGATTTCAGATACCACTGTATCTTTCTCATGTGGAGTCTTGCTAGGGGTATCATGAGAATCACAGATGCCCTGAGACTCAAAATGCTGAGGTATCCTCTCAGACTGACTGAAGTCAGTGTGGAAATCCATAGAAATAAATCTAAATAAAGATCTATTTTTACTGAGGAAGAAAAGCTCTTTGAAATGAGGTATCTAGCTGATATCCCAGGAACACAATCATGTGAGGGTGTCAAGGAAGACTTTTGAATGTTGTCTTGGAGTCCCACCTTGTGCAAGAGATCTCTTGCCCATGAGTGATATTCCTAACATTTTGAAAAAGACTGCAAAGATAAGGAAATAATCTAAATATGATAAAATGTGGATAGCCTGTTGCCTGCAATGTGCTATAACTGGAGCTAGACAGTTTGTGTCCACTCTTGTTGAAGTGGATAATCCAAAAAATAAGGCAGAGAGAGAGGTGACTGTGATCCAGACACACAAAACCTTATGAAACACTTGAAGTCTGGGTGAATAGGAATGTAATGATATGCATCTTTTAAGTTTAGTGTTACCAGGAAACTTGAAAGAGGAAGAAGGGGGCACAGGTTGTGAAATGACATCAGCTTAAACTTGGGTACTATAACAAACAGGTTTAAGAAAGAAAGATCTGGAGCTGGTCTCAAACTGCTTTCTTTCTTTGGAACTAGGAACATCCTTAAATAAAACCCTTTCCCCACCTGGGAAGGAGGAACTAGTTCTATCACTGCTTTGGACATCATGTGATGGGAACAGATGGAAACAAAATAGTCTGGTCTGCAGGATAAGGAATGACCCTCTGGAAAATCCCCAATGCCATCTGTAACCATAATGAATAATTTTCAGAACCCCTTTGTCTGAAGCAGTCTGTTGCCAAAGATAAAAATGGAGAATCAGACTTTCTGGAAGAGAAAGAGGGCTAGGGTGGGAGGGGGCCACAAGATCTATTAAATTGTCATTCAAACTTGTTGGAGTGTTCTTGGTTTTGAGAAATTTGAGACTTCTTTTTGGAACTTCCTTGTCAATTCTTAAATGTCTGTTTACTTGAATTCTGTTGGGACTGTTGTTTTTTTTTTTTTTTTTTTGAACTTGGATAAGTAGAATGTCTTAGAGATTCCCTGGATCATCTTCCCCCTTTCATCATACTTTTTGATCACTACTGCAGCACAGGGGCCAAGCACTAAATTTCTATCTAAGGGAGAATTTAAAACTTCATTTTTAACATCATCTGGAAGGTTTTGAGAATGTAGCCAAGCAAACCTCCTTAAAACCTTACCAGTGGCCATAACCCTGGAATAAGTATGAACAGAGTCATACACTCACAGCAAACACTGAGTACTGACCTGGATAATAGAAGAAACCAAGTTATTTAAAGCAGATTTTTCTTCACAAAAAGAAACTGTAAATAAGACATTCCTCGTACTTTCAGGATATATCATAATAAACTTTAACATATGAGCCTGACAATTTAGAATTCTCATAATTCAAAGTTGCAGACATATACACTTTTCCCCATGCATATCAATGATTTCCCATCCTTATTAGAAATAGTAGGATTGGAATTAACTAAGTACTTAGCACCAGAGGAGTCAACTAAGGCTATAGCTGCTGTGTCAGGTTTGGGAATGGTGTATAAATATTTACAAGATTGAGGAACTTTATACATCCTATCTGCATTTTTAGGGACGGCTGTCTGACTAACAGAAAAATTGCAGGCAGTAAGATACACATACTCTAAAGCAAACAGGACAGGACAGGAAGAATGGGTGTAGGTTCTGAAAAATCATTCTGTAACAACTTATTTTTGAACGACTGAATGTTCTCCCATTGAAAACACTGGAGCATTCTATCAATAGTGGAGAATCAGAAAGTGAGCTCTCCTCTGAGTTTCAATTCATCCCTGTATCTTCCTGCTCAGATTCAGAATCTTGAATCTCTTCAGGAAAGGAAGCATCCCTCTTTCTTTTACTGTAAACTACTCTACAAGGAGGATTAATAGCCTGAATAAAATCCTGAGTTAGTTCCAGTAAACTACTCCTATCTAAAGAAATTTGAGCAAGTGTAGATACATGCTTGTTTTTCTTTTCTTTATGACAAGAAAAATGGAGCCAACTATGGTACTAACAGCTGCTGCTGCTTCCTCAGGGATGGGCACAACATTCTGACACAACATGGAAAGCTTCCCTATTTTCTCTCCCAGAACTGACAATAGTGGTTGTCCCTTCCCACTGAGGAGTACCCAACAGTGTTCCTTCCCACTGAGGGGACCCAACAGCCACAGAGGATGTGGCTAACCCCCAGTCCATAGTGGTTGTAGGTACTACTCCAGAGAGATCCAGGGTAAAAGACAATTGGCCTGAGGGTCAACAAATGGACACAGCAGAGTCACCCAGCTGTGGCTGAGGCAAATTGCTAAGATACTGTGGTGGCAAAGGCTGTTTGTTCAACTTTTTCTTTTTGTGGCTATTAGAAGGACTGACCAGAGGTGAGACAATCTGTTCCAAGGTCAGGCTAAAAATGGTGCCTCTATCCTGGGGAAAACAAACAACAATGCCAGTAAAACTACCAGTCCACAAAAGTTACTTTTTTAAACAGAATAATCACAGTAAAACATACTTTCAAACATTATAGCAGACGCACAACCTTAAAATAAACTAATTAGTGTAGAGAAATTGTGTTTATCAGTTAGATAATACTCCTTTTAAACTGACAGACATGAGTGTTCTGTTTAAAAGTACATTACTTTCTTAAGACAAGCTGTTAAAACACAACGGTCCTAGCTTTAAAATAACTTTCCTGAAGAGGAAAGTAATAAAACATCAGTAAAACTAAGTAAATGGAAGTTTTTTCCCCAAAAGTGCATGGGCCGCTGTTACAAGGTCTGATAATGGAAAATGATTCAGGGTCCAGTTGATATTCATTAGATTGAAATATGATGTATGACAACAGTGAAACAAAACTGGATTGTACATCCTTGTTGTATCAGAATACAACTCACAATATGCAGAGTGTAACAATGAAACCATGTTCAGACCGCATAATGCACAATAGAGCTAAACTCTGCCCAGCATAAATCAAGAGTCTTATCACAAGTTACATCATGGTGCACCACAAGTATAATATTTGAAAAAGACTACCTGATCATGTCAACTGTATCTATAAAATCATTATGGATTCTTAATACAAACAACCTTAAAAACATTGTATTTATGGCAAGACAAACAGGGCTGCACATTCTGCTGAATGATTGTAAAAGTACAGCCAGATGGTTAGAAGAATCAGAAATCTCACTGAATACGTTGGTAATTAGAATAATGGACATCTAAACTAATTTTCTTTTGCCTTGAGCAGGCCTTTCCAATGCTAGTTATGTTACAATGGTAATCTCTATCTTAACATAGACTTGCCCTTATGGTCAAACCAGGGCTTGTGGCATGTGATCAAGCTGGGACATATATAAACTTGTTTAACCACAAGCAGCAGACATGTCACAGTGGTATTATAGGCCATAATAAGCACATCTCATATAAGAGCTAAACTACTGCAGACATCAATATGCCACTTGTAATGTTGCACATATCCCTTCACTGGATCTGCTCAGGGCTGAGTGGAACAATCATTGTCGGCTTCAGTATGGAATGAGAAAGTTAGTGGTAAGATCAAGAAATGGGTTTATCATCAAGCCCCAATTCTCCAACCCTGCTTAGAGCATCAAGTCCAAAGACTGCTTAAATCTAAAGGAAGCTTTGGAAACTACCAGACTGGCAAATTTTATAAGCCAGAGGATTTCCTTGGCTGACAGTCCATTTGCCTCATTATCAGCCCAGGCAATAAAATCAGCCAGTGTAAAGTGAGGTTACTAATGAGTAGCTTTATGAACATGTCCTTAATTCCTACAGAAACACTCAAAAGTAGCCAGGTGGATGCCGCATAAGGAAAAATTATATTCCTAGGGCATACTCAAATGTGTTGGGACTATCAGAATTTACCTGGCTAAGATCAAGCACAGAGGTTCTGAACTGATCTGGCCTTAAACAAAATAGCTTCAGTAAGGATACAGAAATGCAAATCCTAATTTGTCAGAAATGACCATTTTATTCCAAAGCTATTAAAAGTATGTGGGGGGTGCTAACAAAGTATGATTTAACATATGGTACCAAGTGATGACCCTAATCCTAACACATTCCTCCATATTAAGTAATACAACAAAATGATTGACTGCTCTCCCTATCCATTCACTACATATCGAAGAAATCAAGGTGATCACAAAATTCAACAAAATGGATGAAGGCAAGGAGGTGCTCCATATGACTAAAGCATCTCAAAATTCAATAAGATATAACACTTGGATTACAGATTCATTAAAATAAATAAACTCTAATAACTAGTAACAAACCAAACCAGTTTAACACATGTGAAGTTCAAAATCAGCCAGCTTCTCCTAAGGATAATTAATACAAACTGTTATCAACTGTAAGTTAAATTAAAATTAGTTTTAGAAAAAAAAACTTTCAAAAATATATAGAAGGACTTTAATAAAAAAATCTGTAAGACCCTCCAGGTATTTTCTAAAGGATAGCAATTATTGAAGTCCGATCTTCATATCTTCATTTAAATAAAAGTACATTATAAGAGATCAGCAAGTCAGAAGTCTTAAGTACAGTAATTTTAATTGTTTAACCAATCTAATACTGTAGTTCATAAAGCAAGAGCCATAGACACATTGAAGGACATCCATAGTCAGTTTCACCACCAAGTTGAATTAGTATGTACACATTCTGGAGTATTTATTATTTAAAGCATTCAACAAGTGCAGGTAGTAAACAATGAAAAAGTCTGTAATACGAGTCTGCTTGTAAACATTTCAATAAGGAAAAATAACAAGTCAGGATTAGAAACAATTTCTCTCACTGCAGATGATAGCACAAAAGAGCAGTGGGGGAACATAAACTTGCCCCACCAGTATCAATATCCAGTCTATTGAGAAATCAGTTCTGTTCAATAATTTGAAATGACATTCAAAGACAGGAAAACCTTTAAGCCCCTTAAGTACAATCCAGCAGAAGCCTTAATGGTTTAAAGTCAAAGAAGTATTAGCTAGGATTTCTGCTAAAACAGCAGCAACAAAAACAGCAGATAACAAGGCAGCAATACAGGCAGACCTTCAATCCACAGAACTCTCAACAAGAGATACAGAAAAACTACAACCCTACAACCACAGGTTCAAGTAAATATTCCTTACAGTCAACCTACAATAGTGTCACCATTCATAAACTTACACATCAAATTGGAGTGCACCAAAATGAGATTTCACCAAATTATTGTAATACATTGGCCAAGAACTTTCAAAAAAGTATTTGCCTTCAGCTGAGCAATCACAGCATTCCCACAGTTAAACAGTACCACAACAGACAAAACATGGTCTGGTCTTTGTTCCTCCTAGAAATGCCAGGAATGCTCCATTAGGGATTCAAGCAATAGTTATACTTTACAGTAAAGTTAAAATCTACTTATTTGACAAAGTACTGTCTTCCCAGTAAAATATTTTAGTAGATGTAAGCCCATCTGTAAACCCCTTTTTATTGTTTGTTTATCCTTTGTTGACCAGTTAATCCAACTAGGCTAATGATCTATTTTCAGGAGAGACTGACATGGTATCTACATTGGGGAAATTTAGCCAGGACAGTGGGGATCTTCCCCTATTTATCACCTTTTTGTAGGAGTGCTTCCTGTTTAAGTTCCAGGCACAGAGGTGGCCAGGAGAAACAGGGAGGCAGATGAAGAAAGAAGCAGATAATGGAGTGGTGAGAGAAATGGAGGGGAAATCAAATACTGAAACCAGAGAATGTCTGCATGATTCTGAGAAGATCTTTCAAATAAATCTGTTTGATGGAGATGAGTCAGCAAATGATGGATATATAATTACAACCCTCCATTTATAAGAGTTGCCATATGATTTACGTAAATAAATGGTGAGGCAGAGTGAGCCAGAAAATTGAGGAGATATTTCCTGGGGGGACATTATGGAAAAAAATACTAAAGGAGGATGCAAAGACAATCCTGAAGAATAGTGGTGAGATGGAAGAGAAACATATGTAGAAAATGTGAAAGAAGGCAAAAGGAAGTAGCAGAAAAGAAGGCAGTAGAAAAAGAAAAAACAGAAGTGTGTGCTAATGATTCAAAGTAAAGAAGAAAAGAAATGGACAGCTATGAAGTGCAGGGCAATTTAATAGCTCCTTTGGGTATAAAAGCAGATGAGATAAGAGCATTCATTCTTATTAACAAAGAAATAATTTGTGACACTATATTTGAGACTGCATTTTCAATGGAAAATTTTCTTGAAGAATATAAAGAAAAAGAAAGACTGCAACCATGCAATCTTTATGTGATAAAAGCCTTTAACAGGGAAGCAAAATAGAAAATTAATTTACAATTTCAAAGAGAGGTGAAAAGTTAGACTTTGAAAGAACATTTGAAAATGTTATGTAACAAAGTACTGGACATTGCAAAAGTTTATGATAAAAGGGGTTTATGGACTGGTGGATGTGATTGCAATATTGTGTTAAAAATGGAAAGGGAAAAAATTATACTTATATCAAACATGATAAATGTGGAGGGGAATAGGGTTGTTGTAAAATACAGGGGAACCCAAAACATTTTCTTGTGAAAAAGGATATTTCATGAGTAACTGTGATAAAGAAATGTTATATTTCCGGGGAAATTTGACATAGTATAAAAAAGTGTGAATTGAAATGTTAAAAATGGAGCAAAATTGGGCATTCATAGATGAATTGCAAAAAATTAAAATAAGAGTGAGGAAAAAGAAAAAAGAAAGAGGAAGAAAAGAAGATGAAAAAAAATAAGAAATAGTAGAAAAAAAATTAAATAAGCAAAAATAATAAAGAGGGCATAGAAAAGGGTTCTAAAATAAATGATGAAGAAGACATAAAGTCTGAGGTAGTGAAAGAAAATTCTATTGGTAAAAGGGTAAAAGAAAAATAAAATTTAAAGAGATAAGTACAAAAGGAAAAAGAAAGGAAATTGATGAAAAGGAATATATACAGTTAAAGATTGGGTGGTGGTAAGAAGGTTAAGGTGAATCATAGAGACAAGGTACAGTGTTTGATTTTTATCCTTGGGAGGGAAATTGAATAGGCTTTGAATGACCTATTAAGAAAGTTAGCTTAGTAATTTGCTATGAACTTATGGAAATATAAATCTAAGGAAAAGGGAAAATTAAAATGTTAGTGTGCTTTCTGTAAATGTGAATAGTTTTAAGAATACAATATGAAGAACAGGGATTTTGGAGTGGTGCAATACATGTGATATAGATGCAATTATATTAGAAGACACAAGATTTTTTAACAAATAAATAAAGATTACAAACAGATAAACTATGGGGAGGAACGATCATCTGGAATTTGGGAAATGAAAGATGTTCTGGAATAGCCAAATTCTATATAAATATGGTAAAGACATTAGATTAGCAAAAATGGGAAGATTGACCATTGAAGATTTAAAATGGAAAGAACAAGTATATGGAATTATCACATTATATGCTTATACTAATTGTATAGAAAAGGAAAGCTTATTTCAACAGATTTTAGACCATATAGTAGTAAATATGAATTTTATAATAACAGGATACTTTAATTGTGATTTAAGAGGCAAGTGTAAAAAGAAAGGCAATGATATAAGAAAAATGTTGGAAGTTATAGGATGTGGTAAGTTAAAGCTTTCATAGAATCATAGGATCAAAGGAGTTTACTAAGCTATAGACCCAGAGCTGTTTCATCCCAATATAATACCATAGATACTCTAGTCAATACTAAATATTGTATTTATTAATGACTGCCTATGTCTAGAAGGGTTGTGGGCACTATCCACGGTAAGAATTAACGGTGCCCCATCCACTCCTCCAGGTTCCTTTTGAACAGTGTCATAGAGGTGCTCTGCTTCACATGAATTGACAGCCTATTCAAAAGATTGGGCAGTTGCTGGGAGGCAAACCTGTCCCTCCAGCATGTCCTATTCAAGTCGCAGGCCATATTTAGTTCCCTGGAATAGGTTGCTCTATTCCCATTTGATTTACAGATCTGCAGCAAATTAATTAGGTTTAAGTCAGAGATTGCTCTGTAAGCCATGCATAAGTCTTCCCTAAGAAGCATATACGATACTGAGTATAGTGACAGAACTTTAGTCAGTCTGTGTAAGGTACATGTTGGAGTCCCTTGATCTTTGTTAGAAGCCTCTGAGGTCTCTCCTATTACTGCAGGTGCTTTGTATGACAAATGTCGAAAGGGTCATACTCAATTATGGGCCTGATTAGTGATGAGTATAGAGGGGGTTATAACCTCTTTTGTTCTAGAGGCAATGCATTTGCTAATCAAGTGTGCTATGTAGAAAGTCTTCCTTACTGCAGTAGATGCACGGTGGTCATAATTATAGTCACAGTCTCTTTGTGATCCCAGGTCTCTTACTACTTTGTAGATATATAGGGTATTGTTGTTATTTTGTGAAGGGACATTGTTTTTACCAAAGGGAATGAGGATGCATTTTTTTTTGCATTCAGTTTGAGACCATGACTAAGACACCATTTGTTGGTCTGCATAAGACCCTCCTGAAGTACACTGCTATCATTTGTGGACTCAGTAATTGCACCCAATTTGTAGTCATCCACAAACGTTGAGACAAATATTCATGGACTTATATCTAGCACCGAAATAAATTATTTTATAATATCAGAAGGTTTAGTTATACCAACGTGGCTAGATATAAAAGAAAACAGGAAATATAAAAATAGACAAAGGAATAAAAGGGATAAATGAGAAAGCATGGAATAAAGAAGAAAATAAATATGTTATACATTTATGGAAAGGTCATATTACTATGAGAACATTTTATAAAAATTGGCCTAAATGGTGGGTGATATTTAAGGAAAAATATATTTGTTACAATGGTAATATGATTTTGGAAAAGTAGAGAAAAAATATAAAATAATATATAATAATGCATTGAAAGATTTATACTTTGAGAAAGAAAAATAATTCTATGAAAAAAGTCAAGAAAAAATAAAAGAACTGTTATATAAGAAAGTATATTTTTACAAGGAAAATGAATAGAAGCATCAAGGTACTTAAGCAGATTATTTAAGGAAGATGGCAGTGTAATGAGAAAAATAAAAAAATGTAAAAGGAGAAATAGAAAGAACTCTGGAAAAGATCATGAATAGTGTAGTACAATAGGTACAAGAAATGTTTAAAGAAAAAAGAAGGTAGGGACAAAACATGGAACGTAAAAAAGTTAACAGAAAAAGAGAATAAAGAGTTGGAAAAGGAGATTTCTTTAAATGCGCTAGATAAAGTATTAGGACAAGTAAATATAGATTCAGCTGCAGGACCATTAGGAATAGGATAAGAAATTAAAATTTAAGGGACTGGCAAAAAATATTTGTAAAGTTTTTGAATGAATGGTTAAATTAAGGTTTTATGCATAAAGAATTATATAGTAGAATATTTAAATTCATATGGAAGAAGGAAGATAGAAGGGAACTAAAAAAGGAGACGAATAGTACTGAATAATGGTTATAAGATTTTTATGAAAATAGTACAGAAGAGATTTGAAACTAAAATGGAAAATATTATGGAATATAGTGTGTATATATATATATATATATATATATATATATATATATATATATATAGTATAAACAGGAATGGTTATCAAGAATTATTAATGATGGAAAATTTGTGAATGATATTATGAATATAAAAGAAGAAGTGAAAATCATGATAGGAGACCTTAATAAGGCATTTGGTACAATTGGTCATGAAATCATATGGATCATAACCAGGTATCAGGTCACAGTTCAGCGAAAAATGATAACCCTTCTGTGTCAGTTGCTTATCAGGGGTTAGAATCTGCCAAATTATGCATGCACTTAGGTCATTGGACCACAACTAACAGTATTAGTCATAGTCCATCTGGGTGTCAATGACCTGAAATGCACCTCCATAGACTATATAAACAGAGACATCACGGAGCTCTCAGAATATGTGTCTCAGGCCTGTATGAGCCTAGCATTGAGCAGCATTTTACCTTCTCCAAGGATGATGCAACAATATGAAAAAAAAAGATGACTGACTTTAATAATTAGCTTAGTTTCTGGTGTCATTCTAATGGGGTGCAATATTTGTCAGCATGAAAGAAGATTGTCAACAGACCATGCTGCTTTACCAGAGATAGTCTGCACCTCTCCACTGTAGGCTTTCAAACATTAGCTAAATCATTGTCTTCCCCCATAGTGCCTTTTTTAGGCAATGCCAAACTGGAAGTACTTATGACATAGGAAATCAAAACCAAGAAAATCTAAAGGCATTACTGATCAGTGCTAGAAGTCTAAATATTAAACTCCACTCCCTAGAAGCTCTCTGTATCCCAGAGAATGGTGATGTCTGTACAGTCACTGAGAGATGGTTTAATGCTTCAGACAGCATGCAAACAGAGCAAGGTAATAATGCCTTCTACACATTTAGACCAGCTGCTACACAGACAGAGACTAAAGGCAGAGGTGTCTCAATTTACATCAAAAATAAATGTACCTCAAGACTGGTCATACAGGACAATGGACTTGAGCTACTCCATATTCAAATCACCATGAGCAAAATCCAATACCATTTCATTGCAAGCTATAGATCCTGCTCTGTGATCCAGGAAACCCATACCATGTATTTAAACTTATTGGAAACACTCACCATCCAACCCAATGCAATATTCATGGGTGACTTTAATTACCCCCAAGGTCACTGGGAACCCTATATGACAGCAAATGTACAGACACAGAGATTCCCAGATTTTGTAAACACAAACTCCCTGGACCAGATTGTCAATACACCAACCAGGGGTGCAACCATACTTGAACTGGTACTCACTAATATGGGAGAGTGTTGTACACTCCCTAGTGTAATGTTTTCTCTGATAAGGTCAGACCATAAAATGGTCTCCTTTGAAAAAAAAAAAAATCTTGGACTCCTAGTTAACTCTGGAATATTCAGGAAATACTCTAAGGCTAATGTCCTGCTATTAAGTGATAACCTGGCAAAATTTCAAGCCCACCTAAACCCTGAGAACACTGTTGCCTAAGTAGAACTTTTCACAGAAACCCTATACAAGCATGTTAATAGCTGCATAGAGGAAGTTGTACCCAGTAGAAATAAGTACAGAACTAGCTCATAAACAAGCCATCCTGGTGAAATCACAACATCAATAGGCTGTATAACAGAAGGAGAACATTGTGGTAAAAATTAGAAGGTGCGGCACTCAGCAGGATAAAAGTGCTCTCTTTAAACTAAACAAAGAATGCAGAGGACAAATAAAGTCTACCAAACAAAATCTGAGGTAAATTTGGCCTCCCAGGCCAATGACAACCACAAGGCATTCTCTAGCTATCCTCATCCTCAAAAGCAATACATAATTATGTGCAGAGCTCATTGTTAACGGAGCCACCTATACTGAGCCAGAAGTTATAGCAAAGTTATTTTAAGACAAATTCATCTCAAACTTTAACACCCCCCCCCCAGCCTCCCCTCAGGAAATGCCATTAAATATAACTCTCCCTACTATCACTAGGGAACAGGTCCTCAATGCATTCTCTAAGGCCAAAAACACTGCATCAATGAGCCCTGACAATATTCCAGGCTGCCTTCTAAATAGGATGAAATGTGACCTATCAGGCCCTCTAGAATCATTAATTAATTATAGCTTCATGCCTCATGAATGGAGAACAGCAACCATAATACCTCTGTATAAAGGTGAGCCATCTACAGACCCTGGAAACTACAAGCCAGCAAGTTTAACTAGTCTCACATGTAAAAGCATGGAAAGAATTATCATGTAATGATCAGTAATAACATAGGAAACCTCCATACAGTGGACCCAATGCAGTTTGGTTTCAACAAGGGCAGGTCATACCTACTCAACCTGGTGGACTTCTTTGAAAAGGTCACAAAGGAAGGGACAATAGAAAAATGGTTCACACAGTCTATTTTGACCTGGCCAAGGCATTTAACACAATACCCCACTCAGGTATTGTTGACAAACTCAAGAGTTTAGGTATGAACCATTATGTTATATGGTAGATCACCAGCTTGCTCACAGACAGGACCCAGGCAGTTAGACTTGGGGAGTCCACCTCTACAAAGAGTCCAGTCACCAGTGGAGTCTCTCAGGGATCAGTTCTGGGGCCGCTCCTTTTCGGTGTCTATTTCTCTGAAGTCAAGGCCAACATCAAGGTCCTCTGTCTGACCAAATTTGCAGATGGTTGCAAATTTGGAGCAGTCATGGAATTCCCTTACTGACACTAATGTTCTCCAAGAAGGGCTGATACAGACAAATAATATGTCAGAGCCATGGACTAAAACTAAATGCTAATAAATGTATAATAGTATCGTTCAGGAAGTCAGCCATCCCTGGTAACTATCATATTGGCAATACACTAAGAGTCTACCCAGTAGTCAGGGACTTGACAGACATAGACAGCAATCTAGATTTTGACTATCAGTTATCTACAGTACTGAGAAAATCATTCTATGTTGTACAACATATAAACAAAGGTATGGTATCTAAGTCCAATGTTCCACTGTATTTGGCATTCAGCAGACCCATCATTGAGTACTATTCTCCCTCTGGTATGTACTCAACCACGCACATCCACAGAGGTTCCTCAATGAAAGAACATAAGGCAGAAATAACATGTTCCATGCAGATTGCCTCAAATAATTATCCCTGTATTCTGTCCACTATAGGCTGTTGAGGGAAGATCTATGTCTGGCATACAAGGCATCGTTAGACCTCACTCTGATGGGCCACCTGCATATATGCAAAACAAAAAGCACCATAATTACCCATTCTAAAGACTTAAAACTTGCCTGTGATATAAATAGGACTTGCTGGAAGGACAGGTATGTATTCCAGAGACTACCCCTTCTCTGGAACAGGCTCTCCATCCATGTGAAGCAGAGTTCCTCCATAACCCATTTCACACGTAACTTGGACAAGGGTCTATGTTAAATCATTGAATGCTTAAAAAAGCGAATGATGATTTATCGAGCCAATGTCAATGAAAGCTTACAATCTCGAATGCTTAGAACAGCATTTTTTTTCCAACGGAAAAACAAATCACTGTTCCACAAAAAAAAAAAAAAAAAAAAAAAAAATTTTTAAAACATTACATAAATATACCAAATCCAAGATCGCACTACAGTCATGAATACGGCAAAGTAACAGAAGCGGCCAAGTGATTTCTTTCCCAGGGAAAGAATTTGCTTATATGCCATTTCGCTATTTTGCCTTTTCATGCTTTCAAGTTTGATCAAGATGCAGTCGAAAGAATGTGTCTTCGATCATTTAATAGGAACCCCTTGGACAACTGGATGGGGAACAGGAAATCCATCCCTGGCATGGCACTTATGTCTCTAATGGACACAGGCAACCTTTAAATGGTTCATCTCCCAAGCCCCTTCTTGTAAATGTTTAATTTCATAAGCCCCTTCCCTACACTTACCAAGGGTACTAGAACTTGTCGAGGATTTGAGATGCATGGCTAGGATTAAAAGGGCCCTTTTGGTTGTTAGCCTAGTAAATGCCTATGAACCAATGAACACTCACCTGTCCATGACACATGAAGTCAAACAGAGCATTAGCCTCTACCTCCACTCCTACACACATACTGTTCACTGCTGACACTTGTACTGTGGTCCTCCCTACCTGTGCATAGGATGACAGCTGTGCTTTGTCCTAAGTACTCTGTCATGAGGGTAGCCTGTATATGATGCACAATATGGCCAGTACATGCATGCACACCCTGTGTACATTAGTGCATGCATAATTTTTACTGTTCTATGCTATGCATAATCCACCCATTAGTAATGAACCTGATGCTGCCTCTCAGCTAGTGCCATGAAGTACTGTACCAGCCTCTGCCTAACATAGTCATACTATGCAACCAGCTCCTCCACAAGCTCCTCATGAAGCAGCTCTTTAGCTGCTGACTCTGGGACCTCCTCCTCCTGCATATCTCTCCCTGATGTATCTGTTTGCAGTTATCTTACTGCATGTTTGAGTATCATAACACAGAGCACCCTCAGAGACACAGACACAACTGAAGCAGACCTTTAGCAGTGTGAACATGTTTGTCAATAATTTATTTCTATCTGTGACAGGATGACGTTTCTGTCATGGTATGTAGTTTTCTTATTGGCATAATTACCTATGGCACCAGGACATGTCTGGCATCATTAACATGATGGTCTTGAGGAAAACCACCCTGCACAACCCATTAATGCAAGTTCCATGTGTACCACATACTGACGTCATGGGCACTGCCTGGATGGCCTTTTGGCACATGGCATATTATACCCTGTGCATTACAGGCCACCTTAGCATTTATGAAATTGAAGCCCTTGTGGCTGATATTATCCTATCCCTGATCTCCAGGTGAAACCATGATTGCATTGTGAGTGCAGTCAGTGACTTCCAGTACCTCAGGAAAAATGGCTAGGTGATAAAATGCCTGCAGGGTGTTATTTTTCTCCCCTATGTTGCATGGAGACCACATATGCTCTATCACAGGTTGCAGCATAGGAAGGGGGAAACTAGTAGAGTATTCTTGTGGCAGATGCCTGGAATATACCTACAGTGTCCCTATTGGTCATAGGAAGGCCCCGTTGGCTAGAATTCTCAAAGCCACAGATACCTTCTTGTACCCAAGGATGGGTGCTCCTCACATCCCTTTAGCCTGCATATGAGGGTGATATATCTCAAATAGCTCCTGCATTGCACCTCTGTCCACATGGTAATGATTCACTGTTTCTTTATCATAGACAGAATGGTATGTTAAGCATGGATGGATGACACAGCAGTGTCAAGGGTGACAACATGCACCTCCATGACTAGCAACAGCAAGAACAGCCTCTTGCATATGTATGCTCAGTAAAGCAGCAATCAACCACCTCTTGTTTTTGCAATGTCTCACTCCTGTATCTCCAGGATTTTACTGCACTCAGCAACTCTGGTGGTAGTGTCTTTTTTCCAAGAAATCATGCCACCATATTTTTACCTTCATTTGCATTTGTCATTATCCTTATTTTAAATATATTGTTCATCTCCGTATCATTATACCTTGATTTGTATATTATGCAAGTTATGAAATGTCTGCCAGAGTCACAGTAGGTATGCTTTTCAATCATTCCCATGCAGCATGTGGTTGCTTTTCACACAAATTTGGCTACTGCAATCTGCAAAATCCAAGGATATAATAGTACAGCTGGAATGTGCACATAAATGTCATAGTCACTTCCAATCTATAAGATATATAACAAATAAAGATCAAACATAAACCAGCAGAGAATTCTAAATTCATAGTACTCTATCCACAATTATACAATGACTGGCCATTAACATCATAAAACGAGCATGCTGATTGGCCAGCCCAACCAACGTGCCCATTGAGAATATACAACTGAAAAAGGTCCGATCGCCTGGACTTTTTTCTGTTTATATAGTCTTTAATTTTAAGGTTTTTTTCAAAAGAAAAAAAATCGGATCAACAGAGATCTTCTTTTCTCCATTGCTTACTTTCCTGAGCACTGATATACTGACTATGCATGGGAATGCAAGTTCCAAACGCATGCGCAGTACATCAGATAGGGCAAGGAAGAGATAGACAGGGGCATAAGGACAGCACGTATTTTTTTTCTTAAATAATGTCATTGTATAATAGCAATAACCCACTTCTGTGTGTGGGTAATGCTGGATTTAATCACAGTTGTCTTTGTTTGGTTACTCGGGCTTTGCCCTCATGACCAAACCACACCAACCGTGGGTAAATCCAGCATTACCCACACCCAGGCATGGGTTATTGCTTAATTATTCAATGACTGGTCATTAACATTCAAAAAGTAGCATGCTGATTGGTCAGCCCAACCAGTGTGCCTGTTGTAAATCCACACACATATACCAATGGAAAAAAGTCCGATCACCCGCACTTTCTTCAATTGGTATATACTGTAACTTTTACAATTTTTTAAACAAAAATAAATAAATAAAATTAGAAATCCAGACAGTCCTGATATATGAGAGAGACAGGACAGAGAAAATACTAGGAAAATGAGATAGGTTATACAAAACTAAAGAAACACATCTGATTTTCCTTATATTTTCTCCACTCTGTCTCTCTCCTACCCCTAAAGTGTCTGAAACCTTTTATTTTATTTAAAAAAAGGAACAACAGAAACCTTCCTTTCTCCATTGATTCTTTTCCAAAGCACTGATGTACTGGGTAAGCATGGGAATGCAAGTCCCATACACATGTGCAGTCCATCAAAAACAAAGCAACAGGATATGCAGCAGAAGAACACCACAGCGCCATTATGCAAAGACGTTATTTAAGAAAAGTAAGTACTGTTTTCTTAAATAATCTCATTGTATAATAGCAGTAACTGATTCCATGGTGAGGTACATTGAAGATTTACCCATGGCTGGCTTTATATCACTTGGGCTTCCCCCTCATGATTAAACCACACCAGCCATGGCTGAATCTTCAATATACCCTTGTGGTTGTTAGCCTAGTAAACGCCTATGAACCAATGAACACTCACCTGTCCATGACACATGAAGTCAAACAGAGCATTAGCCTCTACCTCCACTCCTACACACATACTGTTCAATGCTGACACTTGTACTGTGGTCCTCCCTACCTGTGCATAGGATGACAGCTGTGCTTTGTCCTAAGTACTTTATCATGAGGGTAGCCTGTATATGATGCACAATATGGCCAGTACATGCATGCACACCCTGTGTACATTAGTGCATGCATAATTTTTACTGTTCTATGCTATGCATAATCCACCCATTAGTAATGAACCTGATGCTGCCTCTCAGCTAGTGCCATGAAGTACTGTACCAGCCTCTGCCTAACATAGTCATACTATGCAACCAGCTCCTCCACAAGCTCCTCATGAAGCAGCTCTTTAGCTGCTGACTCTGGGACCTCCTCCTCCTGCATATCTCTCCCTGATGTATCTGTTTGCAGTTATCTTACTGCATGTTTGAGTATCATAACACAGAGCACCCTCAGAGACACAGACACAACTGAAGCAGACCTTTAGCAGTGTGAACATGTTTGTCAATAATTTATTTCTATCTGTGACAGGATGACGTTTCTGTCATGGTATGTAGTTTTCTTATTGGCATAATTACCTATGGCACCAGGACATGTCTGGCATCATTAACATGATGGTCTTGAGGAAAACCACCCTGCACAACCCATTAATGCAAGTTCCATGTGTACCACATACAGACGTCATGGGCACTGCCTGGATGGCCTTTTGGCACATGGCATATTATACCCTGTGCATTACAGGCCACCTTAGCATTTATGAAATTGAAGCCCTTGTGGCTGATATTATCCTATCCCTGATCTCCAGGTGAAACCATGATTGCATTGTGAGTGCAGTCAGTGACTTCCAGTACCTCAGGAAAAATGGCTAGGTGATAAAATGCCTGCAGGGTGTTATTTTTCTCCCCTATGTTGCATGGAGACCACATATGCTCTATCACAGGTTGCAGCATAGGAAGGGGGAAACTAGTAGAGTATTCTTGTGGCAGATGCCTGGAATATACCTACAGTGTCCCTATTGGTCATAGGAAGGCCCCTTTGGCTAGAATTCTCAAAGCCACAGATACCTTCTTGTACCCAAGGATGGGTGCTCCTCACATCCCTTTAGCCTGCATATGAGGGTGATATATCTCAAATAGCTCCTGCATTGCACCTCTGTCCACATGGTAATGATTCACTGTTTCTTTATCATAGACAGAATGGTATGTTAAGCATGGATGGATGACACAGCAGTGTCAAGGGTGACAACATGCACCTCCATGACTAGCAACAGCAAGAACAGCCTCTTGCATATGTATGCTCAGTAAAGCAGCAATCAACCACCTCTTGTTTTTGCAATGTCTCACTCCTGTATCTCCAGGATTTTACTGCACTCAGCAACTCTGGTGGTAGTGTCTTTTTTCCAAGAAATCATGCCACCATATTTTTACCTTCATTTGCATTTGTCATTATCCTTATTTTAAATATATTGTTCATCTCCGTATCATTATACCTTGATTTGTATATTATGCAAGTTATGAAATGTTGTGGTCTGCCAGAGTCACAGTAGGTATGCTTTTCAATCATTCCCATGCAGCATGTGGTTGCTTTTCACACAAATTTGGCTACTGCAATCTGCAAAATCCAAGGATATAATAGTACAGCTGGAATGTGCACAGAAATGTCATAGTCACTTCCAATCTATAAGATATATAACAAATAAAGATCAAAAATAAACCAGCAGAGAATTCTAAATTCATAGTACTCTATCCACAATTATACAATGACTGGCCATTAACATCGTAAAACGAGCATGCTGATTGGCCAGCCCAACCAACGTGCCCATTGAGAATATACAACTGAAAAAGGTCCGGTCGCCTGGACTTTTTTCTGTTTATATAGTCTTTAATTTTAAGTTTTTTTTCAAAAGAAAAAAAATCGGATCAACAGAGATCTTCTTTTCTCCATTGCTTACTTTCCTGAGCACTGATATACTGACTATGCATGGGAATGCAAGTTCCAAACGCATGCGCAGTACATCAGATAGGGCAAGGAAGAGATAGACAGGGGCATAAGGACAGCATGTATTTTTTTCTTAAATAATGTCATTGTATAATAGCAATAACCCACTTCTGTGTGTGGGTAATGCTGGATTTACTCACAGTTGTCTTTGTTTGGTTACTCGGGCTTTGCCCTCATGACCAAACCACACCAACCATGGGTAAATCCAGCATTACCCACACCCAGGCATGGGTTATTGCTTAATTATTCAATGACTGGTCATTAACATTCAAAAAGTAGCACGCTGATTGGTCAGCCCAACCAGTGTGCCTGTTGTAAATCCACACACATATACCAATGGAAAAAGGTCCGATCACCCGCACTTTCTTCAATTGGTATATACTGTAACTTTTACAATTTTTTAAACAAAAATAACAAAATAAAATTAGAAATCCAGACAGTCCTGATATATGAGAGAGACAGGACAGAGAAAATACTAGGAAAATGAGATAGGTTATACAAAACTAAAGAAACACATCTGATTTTCCTTATATTTTCTCCACTCTGTCTCTCTCCTACCCCTAAAGTGTCTGAAACCTTTTATTTTATTTAAAAAAAGGAACAACAGAAACCTTCCTTTCTCCATTGATTCTTTTCCAAAGCACTGATGTACTGGGTAAGCATGGGAATGCAAGTCCCATACACATGTGCAGTCCATCAAAAACAAAGCAACAGGATATGCAGCAGAAGAACACCACAGCGCCATTATGCAAAGACGTTATTTAAGAAAAGTAAGTACTGTTTTCTTAAATAATCTCATTGTATAATAGCAGTAACTGATTCCATGGTGAGGTACATTGAAGATTTACCCATGGCTGGCTTTATATCACTTGGGCTTCCCCCTCATGATTAAACCACACCAGCCATGGCTGAATCTTCAATATACCACATCAACATCATTAGTTATTGCTATAATAAATAATACAACATTCTAAATTAATTTTGTTAATTTGTCCTAAATTAAATAATGTCCAAGTAGATATAATTCTTTGTTGATTTTTGATTCAAAATACCACTAACATATGTTTCCACTTGCCTATAATCAATTCCTATGAATATAAATCTTGCTTGAGACTGTATCTTTTAGTGTTTGAACTGGGTGATTCTTTCCTTCCACAGTATTTAATTTCATTGATATGTAACACAATCTGTTCTTTAAACATGCAAGAAATCTGTCCTATGTAAAACGTGCCACATGTACATAGTGCCATGTAATCATAGACTAAGAAGTTATAACAATATTTCTACTCATTTCACCACTTTCATTACTATTCTTTGCAAAGAATTATGAGGGCATCAACATATGTATGTTTACCAGCATACATTTTTATGCAAGTTGCAATGAACTCTGGGAAGAAGTTTCCATCTGAATTAGGTCCATAAGTATTCCATAGTTTCATCTTATACATCTGAACCTCCTTTTCCAAATAATTCATTTATTCTGCTCACTCTGTAATACCTGTTAAGTAATTTATTTCAGTATTCTAAGAAACAGGATGGCTACTTTCCATTTCCCCCCTTGATTTCTCTTCTGCCATTATTTAAGTATAACCTTTAGAAAATATTCTCTGTGTTTCCCTTATTTTGAAGTTTAATTTTTGTAGTTTTCAAATGTCTTTCTCCTACCTGAAATGAATTATAAAGACAATTTTTTACTTTTATTTTATTATATGGTTCTTTTTCTCTATCTATGTTGTTTGCATTGAATTTGTGAGGACTGATGTATGAAATATGCATAATTTTGGGATTTGATGGGTACAGTTCAGTATTATTTGGATTGGTTCATGTTATGTATGTTAATATTTTTGGCAACTGTGTACCATTATTTGTGTTTGCTCAATAAAAGTGTTTTCAAAATAAACAAAATATATAAAACATTTTTCTAATATTTTCTCAGATTTTTTGCTTCATATAGAATGTGATGTGCCTCAAACATCCCAACACTGGAACACACAGTTGATGTCACAATTTGTATTGGACAAACATATGTTTTACGGTCACCTGTGCTCTCAAACTAACAAGAGAGGTCATTGTCAGAGTTACTGATGCAAGCTGCAGGGTTTTTATCCTCATGTGCAGAGTTATATTTATTTCTGCTGAATATCTAAGCTGTTTGGCTGGCTGCTACATATCTACATCAACTGTATTACAAGCTGCGTTAAGTACAAACTTGCTGTATTAAAGAGTGTAGTGCATTTTATTTTTCTGTATATTTATTTGTTTCACTGAATAATGTGGTCTCTCTGTCTCTTCGCAGTTAGTGGGGTTATTGTTTTCACTTCATTGATATTAGGTGTTGAACTCTTAGCCGAGGAGGTTTCTCTGTGCTTATAAGTGTTAGCCACTTATCTGTGAATTTATTTCTGCTGAATATCTGAGCTGTTTGTCTGGCTGCTACATACCTACATCATCTGTATTACAAGCTGAGTTAAGTACAAACTTACACTGTTAAAGAGTGCACTGCATTTTATTTTTCTGTCTATTTATTTGTTTCATTGAATATTGTGTTAAAGTTAGTACTGCATTTTATCTTTCTGATTATTTATTTGATTCACTGAATATTGTGGTATCTATGTCTCTCTGCAGTTAGTGGGTTTATTGTTTTCACTTCATTGATATTCGGTGTTGAACTCTTAGCCTAGAAGGTTTTTCTGTGCTTATAAGTGTTAATCACTTATCTGTGAATTTATTTCTGATGAATATCTCAGCTATTTGGCTGGCTGGTACATACCTACATCAACTGTATTACAAGCTGAGATAAGTACAAACTTGTAGTGTTAAAGATAGTACTGCATTTTATTTTTCTGTTTATTTATTTGTTTCACTGAATATTGTGGTCTCTCTGTCTCTCTGTAGTTAGTGCGGTTACTGTTTTCACTTCATTGATATTTGGTGTTGAACTCTTAGTCTAGAGGGTTTCTCTGTGCTTATAAGTATTAGTCACTTATCTGTGAATTTATTTCTGCTGAATATCTGAGCTGTTTGGCTGGCTGCTACATACCTACATCAACTGTATTACAAGCTGAGTTAAGTACAAACTTGCAATATTAAAGAGTGTACTGGATTTTATTTTTCTGTCTATGTGTTTCATTTAATATTGTGTTAAAAATAGCACTGCATTTTATTTTTTGATTATTTGTTTCACTGAATGTTGTGGTATCTGTCTCTCTACAGTTAGTGGGGTTATTGTTTTTACTTCATTGATATTCAGTGTTGAACTCTTAGGCTAGAAGATTTCTCTGTGCTTATAAGTGTTAGTCACTCATCTGTGAATTTATTTCTGCTGAATATCTGAGCTGTTTGGCTGACTGCTACATACCTATATCAACTGCATTACAAGCTGAGTTAAGTACAAACTTGCAGTGTTAAACAGTGTACTGCATTTTATTTTTCTATGTGTTTCATTAAATATTGTGTTAAAGATAGCACTGTATTTTATTATTTTGATTATTTATTTGTTTCACTGAATGTTGTGGTCTCTCTGTCTCTCTGCAGTTAGTTTCCCAACATGCCGCCCTGTTCTTGTTGTGGTATTAATATTGGTGGCTTTGGAATTGCCCACCCCTCCTGTAAATTTGTGTTTGAACACTCCTCCTGGGTCCATCTCATTTCCTCACTCGACCGAGTACAGTGAGATCATATTTTGATTTCAAACACTCCTACCAGTTCCATCTGTTGAGCTCTATCCCAGCTCTATCCCAGTCTAGTGTTAATAGCTCATTTTACCTAATACAGAGAGAACATTTGAGAAGGCCAACCCACTAAGGTTCTTAACCTTGAATTATCTTCTGTTTCCCCTTTCTCCCTTTCAACTTTACTAAAAAAAAAAAAAAAAAAAAAACTTTGCTAGAATCCCCTTGTGTTCTGACCGAATGTGCTTCTCAGATGATAAATATATTTTTTGGCACTTTTCATCTATTCAGAGTTGCATAAATCAATAATTGAATTCAGTTCAGAATCCAGTTTGAATAAATTGCATTTATTTAAACTGTATTTGCTTTAATATTGCTACCAACTCAAGTGTGCTAGATTGCACTGCACTTGAATTGTTTTAATGCTGTTTTAGCTGCTTTTCTGTAAAAAACAAAATAAAAAATTCTAAGCTTGTTTCCTGCCTTTCCTTTAACTAGTCTAGTCCAGATAAATATTTCCTGTATCCAGGACCGTTTATAAGCTTCTGTGACCCCCAAGCCTTTCTGTGTTGGAGGGAAGGCTTCTTGTTTATCAGTGGGCGTGATAAGCACTAGGTAGCCTATCTACCACAAGAGTGGTTTCTGGCCTTGAAATTGTAGTTTATTGGCCTTTTGGGCAGTTTTTTCATCTCTTTCAACTTTCTGGTCTAAAAGCCCATGTTTTCACTTGTTTCTCACCTTTCCTGTAGCTAGTGTAGTCCAGATACAATTTTGCTGTATCCAGGACTGTTTGTAAGCTTCTGAGCCCCCCCAAGCCTTTCTGTGTTGAGGGAAGCCTTCTAGCTTATCAGTGGGAGTGGTAAGCACTAGGTAGCCTATCTACCACAAGAGGAGTGGTTTCTGGTCCAGAAATTGTAGTTTTATTGGCTGTTTAGGCATTTTTTTCCATCTCTTTCAACTTTCTGATTTAAATGCCCACATTTGGGCTTGTTTCCCACCTTTCCTATAACTTGTCTAGTCCAGATACAGATTTGCTGTATCCAGGACTCTTTGTAACCTTTCCTATATCTAGTCTAGTCCAGTTACAGATTTGTTGTATCCAGTACTGTTTGTAAGCTTCTGAGCCCCCCAAGCCTTTTTGTGTTGGAGGGAAGACTTCTAGCTTGTCAGTGGGAGTGGTAAGCACTAGGTAGCCTATGTATCACAAGAGGAGTGGTTTCTAGCCCAGACGTTGAAGTTTATTGGCCATTTGGGCAGTTTTTTCCATCTCTTTTAACTTTCTGGTCTAAAAGCCTGCATTTGCACTTTTCCCACCTTTCCTGTAACTAGTCTAGTCCAGATACATATTTATTGTATCCAGGACTGTATGCAAGCTTCTGAGCCCCCCAAGCTTTTCTGAATTGGAGAGAAGCCTTCTAGCTTATCAGTGGGAGTGGTAAGCACTAGGTAGCCTATCTACCACAAGAAGAGTGGTTTCTGGCCCAAAATTTGTAGTGTATTGGCTGTTTGGGCAGTTTCTTCATCTCTTTCAACTTTCTGGTTTAAAAGCCCATGTTTGCACTTGTTTCCTGCCTTTCCTGTAACTAGTCTAGTCCAGATACAAATCTGCTGTATCCAGGACTTTTGTAAGCTTCTGAGAGGTGCCAAAGTCTGCTCTTCAATTTTTCCCTTAGATCTGCTATTTCTCTCCTCTTCTGCACTTTTACTAGTTTATTAGTCTAACACCTTACCATACCAGACTTCTTGTAACAATTATACTAGCACACAAAAGTGCTACCAGCACTAAATGTTCTACAAGTAAACAGCTCCAGTACTTATTATTAATGCCCACCCCTCCAGGCATGTCTAAAGGTCAGTTCCCTGTGCTTTCTCCTATTAACCTGCTGAACCTGGGCATCCTGAGGCAATGCAGCAACTGCCTCATGTACACCGACAATGTTCTCCTCTTACCTCCCAACACACAGACTAGCGAGAGATGCACTTATATATCCAAATTGGAAGCCGCACACTCTCCAGTCAAGACCGGAACAGATGGTCAACAGGAGAAGGTCAACACTTACACCACACCACATGGAACACATAGCCTGCCAGAACACACACCAGCCCTGCCTTCACATAAAAACACAAACCACACACCCACCTTCATGGAGGTTCTCAATAAAAATCTCCCCAAACAGCAGAGACCTCCAAGGCAAAAACTCACTCAACCACCACAACACAACACTAATCATGAGACACATAACTCTCCTAAACAGTGTGTCATTCAACCAAAGCCCCTAAGGAAAAACAGCATACCCAGCACATTAGTCACAGCTAACTCAATAGTGAGGCACACTGATGTCTCACTCACTAGGTTGAATAAGGAGAAAGTAACAGTCAGCTGCCTGTCAGGTGCCAGGATCCATCACATAACACATGCACTCAGGTGCCTTAACAACAGGTACCAATATGACTCTGTCATTGTACATGTGGGTGTGAATGATCTGAGATGTACCTCCCTGGACTACATGAAAAGAGACATGGAGGAGCTCTCGGATTATGTAGCCCAGGTGGGTATGACCCTAGCCCTGAGCAGCATCCTACCATCAACCAGAATGATACCACAGTACAAGCAGAAAATGATTTATTTCAACAATTGTGTAAGTTCCTGGTGTCATTATAAGGGGATCCAGTATATGTCTGTCTGGGATGACATGATTGACAGACCTCGATGCTTTGCCAGAGATGGCGTGCATCTGCCACCCATGGGCTTCTGGATACTGGTCAAGGCTATTGCCACCCCTATAGTGCCTTTTCTATTTGGTGTTCCAAAAACCAAATTACCACCATAACAGCTACAAACAAATGTAATCTGAGGGTCATGCTGCTCAATGCTAGAAGTCTAAATCTCAAAATGCACTTGCCTGAAGCACTCCTTAAAATGGAGAATATCGACATTTGTGCTGTAACAGAGACCTGGTTCAAGGCAGCAGAAAGCACCCCTGCACTAGCAGACTATAACTCATTCCACACCTTTCAGCCCCAGAATTTGGACCAAAGCTCCAAAGGCAGTGGTGTTTCCATAGTTATAAAGGATGTGCACACCTCCAGACTAGTAGCCCAACATAACTCATCAGAAATACTTCAGGGGCAGCTAACATTGGGTAAGACAGTGCTATAGGGCCCCAACTATGTCACAAGACTCACAATCCATGTTCCTAAGCACCCTGGAAAATATTAGGGTCCAACCTGATACTCTCTTACTAGGTGAATTCAACTACCCCTCCATTAACTGGGAAAACTACTCATGTACCAATACACTTGCCCAAAGTTTCCTGGAGTTCATTCATTCCAATGCCCTGGACCAGCTTGTTCTTACCCCCACTAGGGGTAGCAACATCCTTGACCTGGTCGATACTAACATGGGTGACCATTGCTCTACACCAATAGTCAGCTCCTCCCTGGTTAGATCCAGCCACAAACTAATCACCTTGGAAATCCACGTCCCTCCCACCCCCCACCCCCTACAATGGTAACTACCATGAAAAACTTTTCCAAAGCTAACTTTGGGCTCCTAAAAACAGCAGTGGGTAACTTTACGGCACCCATGCAAATGGAGAATAGTTATATGACTGCCGAATCATACACCAATGCACCGTAAGAACATGTACACAAATGCATGGATCTCGCCATACCCAATAGAACCAAGAAGCTCTTCTCCAAAAAAGGAAGCCAATCTGGTAGTCCCCTGCCATAAACAAACTCTATAACAGAAGAAGGAAACTGATGAGGAATAAGGTGAAGTCCCAAGACTGGAGAAACTCCCTTATCAGCCTCAACAAAAAGTTAAGATCCCTCATCAAATCCTCTAAAGCTAGTTATGAAAACAGAATTGCAGCAGATAGTAAAGACAACCACAAGGCCTTCTATAGTTATGTAAAGAATCTCCACGGCAATACCCAGATTTTCTCTAAGCTACTGCACAATGGTATCTCCTATACTGAGCCAACAGATATTGCCAGTATACTGGCCGGCAGATTCAGTGCCAACTTTACCCCCCCCCCCAAAATGGCTAATCACAATACCAGTAGATTGCCAGGCCTAATACTATTACAGCTGCACATGTTAAAACAGCACTGTCCAAGGCCAAGAATACAGCTTTCATGGGACCTGACAATATCTCTGGCTGTGTTCTACATGAACTACAGAGTGAACTGGCACCTCACCTGTGTGCCCTGTTTAATCACAGCCTCACCTCAGGATTTGTCCCTACCAAATGGCGTACTGCTACAGTCATCCCTCTCCACAAAGGAGGAGTGACTACAGACCCTGAACTATCACCCCATTAGCCTGATGAGCCTGATATGCAAAGCTATGGAATGCATCATCATGGACCTAATAAAAAAGGTTATAGGAAATCTCCAAATTCTGGATCCCACAAAGTTTGGTTTTGTGAAGGGTAGATCATGCCTGCTCAACTTGGTTGACTTCTTTGAGTCAGTCACCAAAGCTGTGGATGAAGGCAAGGTGGTTCATGCATTGGCCAAAGCTTTTGATACCATTCCCCACTCAGGAATCATAGAAAAACTCACTAAGCTAGGCATCAACCTCTATATCACTAGGTGGGTTGCAAACTGGCTCACAGATAGAACCCAAAGTGTGAAAGTAGCTGACACCAAGTCAGATGCCAAGTAGTCATGAGTGGAGTACCACAGTGTTTGGTCCTAGGTCCTCTCCTGTTTGGTATCTACTTGTCTGAAGTCCAGGCCAACACGAAGGGACTCTGGCTGAAAATGTTCGCAGACGATTGGAAGTTGGGAGCTATTATTAACTCCGCAAGTGATGTTGACATCCTACAGAATGGCCTCACTGAGACTAACGACTGGTGTCAGAGCTATGGCCTTACCTATGAACCTATGAACCTATGTACCAATACACTTGCCCAACATTTCCTGGAATTCATTAATTCCAATGCCCTGGGCCAGCTCATTCTTACCCCTACTAGAGGAAGCAACATCCTTGACCTGGTCATTACTAACATGGGCGACCATTGCTCTACACCAATAGTCCACTCCTCCTTGGTTAGATCTGACCACAAACTAATCACCTTGGAAATCCACATTCCTCCCACCCCCACCTCTGCAAAGGTAACCACCATGAAAAACTAGATGACTCCAAGTCAGACTGATGACCAGTCACGAGTGGAGGCCCATAGGGATTGGTCCTGGGTCCTCTTCTGTTTGACATCTACTTCTCAGATGTCCAGGCCAACACAAAGGGACTCTGGCTGACAAAGTTCACAGACGATTGCAAGTTGGGAACCATTATTAACTCCGCAAGTGATGTTGACATCCTACAGAAAGGCCTTACTGAAACCAACGACTGGTGTCAGAAGCATGGCCTTTAGCTCAATGCCAAAAAATGTGTCATCATCCACTTTAGGAAAAACCCAGTTCCCATGAATTACCACATTGATGGTAGCCCACTGAACACAAAAGGCATTACAAGAGAGCTGGGAACACAGGTTGACAGCAACCTCTCTTTTGATCATCACATTGTCTCTGTGGTCAGAAAGTCCTTCTATGTGGCACATCTCATTACTAAGGGTTTTGCAACCAGGAAGAAAGAGGTCATTGTCTCCCTCTACTCTTCCCTCATTATGCCAATCATCGAGTACAATGCCCCATTTTGCCTGTACCTCACTAAACACCTGCAATAATTGTAGAGGCCACAAACGTACCTCACAAAGAGGATCATAGGCCTTAAACACTTGGCCTATATGGACAGACTCATAAAAAACTCCAACTATTCTCTGTCTCATATTGCCTACTTAGAGGCAATTTCTTGACTTACAAAGCCATGTCTGACCCAGCTCTGTTAGAAATGCTACATCTAAAGAAATCCCAATGCCTCCACACCACACACTCCAAAGACCTCAACCTCATTGCCACAATCAACAGAAAGTGCTGGAGGGACAGGTTCATAACCCAGAGACTGCCCATGCTATGGAATAGACTTTCCATATATGTCAAATAGAGCACCTCACTGGCCCTCTTCAAGAGAAATCTTGATGAGTGGATGAGAAATAGAAAATTCACCCAGGAGATCACTCCAGTGGCTCTGTTCAACAGAGGCACTGGGAAATAAGGTCAGGTGGCACGATGCCATGGTAATCCTTTGGGCTAGGCTTGTAAAGGCTCCAGGGCCATTAGCCTACTACACACCAATGAGCCTATGAACCTGTAGCTACCTCATTTGGTGCCTGGCTTGGACAATGTCCCAAACTGGCACCCCAGCAGCCAAAGCCGATAATCAAACAACAAAGATCTTCAACCAAAGGTCAAAATAAATTAACAAACAAACAGACAAGCACACAAACACAAACAAGCAAACAAATGCAGACAGATAAACTAAGAAATAAGGGTATTTACATAGTGCCCATAGTTTTTCTGTCCCGTTTGCTCTATTCAGAAACCACTTTCACTTTCATTCATTCAATGTAGCAAACAGCTACTTTTTGCTACCTTCTATAAATGAAGGTAGTGTTCTTTCATTCATATCAAGCAGGTCACTTTTGCAAAAGTCAAACCAGTATGAAAAGATGCTTATAAGTATGACACATATACCTCAGAGACAGACAGAGAGTGTGTATATTTGTGTGTGTGTGTGTGTGTGTGTGTGTGTGTGTGTGTGTGTGTGTGTGTGTGCGTGCGTGCGTGCGTGCGTGCGTGTGTGTGTGTGTGTGTGTGTGTGTGTGTGTGTGTGCGTGCCTGTGTGTGTATATACCAAAACTTAGGGAACAAATTTCATGACCTGCCATAAAACTAAAGGTCTACCATACATAATACATTATATCTAGTGTTAATTTAGGAGAGAAGAAAAATAGAATTTTATGTTTTCATCTCGCTTGACTCCTACCAAGAAATAAACTTAGAGGCATCCCAAATGGTCCAGCAGTTAAGATCCTGACTTGCTTGAAAAATACTAATTGCTGTTGATGTATAACTTTGATGTATTGATCAGCTGTGGACCTATTTAAATAGTTATTTGTTTGTTTTATAGTTGATTTGTTTTATTGTTTTAAAGCAAAAGACAAGTTTCAAAATGAACTTAAGACATGCAACTGGTCAGCACTAAAAGGCCTCCCCCTAGATGAAGCAGTAGCATACTTTAACACCAAATTCCTTACTATTCTTAACTCCCATGCTCCCAGCTGCTCTATTAGAACTAAAGTTAATATTGCATCATGGCTTTCTAAAGATACCAAAACCAAAATTTCACTCAGAAACAAATCATGAGCCACCTACCGAAAAACAAAAGCCCCACTTGATCAATTAAGATTCAGACAGCTAAGGAATGACACAAAAAAATCCATAACTTTAGACAAAAAGAACTACTACTACCATCTACTGCAAAAACATCAAAACAAACCTCAAAAGTGCTGGGTAGGAATAAAACTACTCCAATTAGGCCAAATCGCCACTCCATCCCCCTCAGCTTCCCAACAGATTCCCCAGTTGACATTGCTAATAACTTCAACAGCTTCTTCACAGAGACTCTCCAGTCTCTAGCTAGCCAACTCTCTCCCAATGGCTCTAATTCTAATGTAGCCACACCCAGTACCCAAACATACTTTACTTTCCAACCTGTTCCTACTCAACTTATTCATGCCCTACTTAAGAAACTAAGACCCACCACCTTGGCTGCTGACCTCCTCCCAGCAGACTATCTGTAAAAGGCTGCTGACACCATAGCGTACCTCATCTCAATCTTGATCAACAGAGCTATATCTGAAGCTACTGTACCCGCTATATGGAAAACCTCCCATGTCATACCACTCCATAAAGGAGGCACTTCCACTGAACTGTCAAACTTTAGACCCATAGCTATTCTGCCACCTCTAGCTAAAAGTATGGAGAAGTGTGTACACATACAGCTCATGTACTACCTCACACAGAACAAGCTGTTGTCCAACTTTCAGCATGACTTTAAGCCACGCCACAGTACTACGTCTGCCCTCCTCTCTTTTTTTAACCTTATTAACCACAACCACAATAATAACAAACTATCATCAGCACTCTTTCTAGATCTGTCCAAGGCTTTTGACATGGTTGACCACAAAATGCTTATAATACCTTGAAGGCCTTCTCCTTAAGCAACCATGCACTCCAATGGTTTCAATCCTACCTGCAGGGCAGGCAACAGGCAGTCCTAGGGCAGGACAAGTTATCATCTCACCTACCGGTCACATTAGGAGTCACCCAGGGCTCAATACTAGGACCCATTCTTTTCTCCATCTTTATCAATGACCTTCATTCAGTCATCCCAGATGCTACCTGCATTCAATATGTGGATGACTCCACCTTGATTTGACACCTCACCAGCTGCTTTATTCACATTAACCCAAAATACCTTCAATACAGTGGAAAAATGTCTGTCCAATCAACATCTAATCCTCAACCCCAACAAAACTAAGCTGCTCCTCTTCTCCCCCACATGCAGGACCCCCCCTGCCATCCTTCAACATAACCGCTAACAATGGCACTATCATCTCCCCAGAAGCCCAAACTAAACTACTGGGTGTCATAGTTGATAACAACCTGAAGTTTGATGTGCATATCAATCAAACTATCAAAATCTTTAATAAAAAATTTGGCTGTCTTTACAGAAACAAACCTTTCCTTACCCCCACTTGCTAGAACTGCAATTGCCCATTCCCATCTAGTATCAACTCTTCTCTACGCCTCACCTCTAGTCCTCCAGCTTAAACAAAACAGATCTTAATAAACATCATCCTGCTATAACCACATTTGCTACTGGCGCAGCCTACCAGACACCTAAATCGCCTAAGATGGCTTGAACTGCCTAGCCTACTGCAATTCAACCAGCTAATAGTGGCACATAAAGTCCTTTATCAACCAGAAAATACACCTGCACTAAAAAATATTATCAGCCCCTACACCAGTACCCGGCCACTGCGATCATCCATTACACTCCTAGTTCAAACATACAAATCTAACTACTCAGCTGGGGACACTCTGTTTGACAACTCTGTTGGAAAAACATGGAACAGACTCCCAGGTGACTTGACACTAGAACCCTCACTAACTCGATTAAAAAACAAACTCAAGAAATACTTCAAAACTCATTGGTTAGGTCCTTGCACTAACCCCGACTAGTGACCTCTGTATTACTTAGGTGCCTTACCTTCAACTACTTCTAACTTTTTTCTACCACACCATTTCAAGAAGGGTCAATTGTATAACTGCTGCTCAATGTGTCTTAAACATGAATGTAATGTTATGTATATATAATTTTGAAAATAATGTTATGTTTTGTAAAGTGTTTTATAATAAGTTAGTACTATATGTGCTAAATGCTGTTGTTGCTTATGACAGTAATCTGTTTGAAACTAGCATTAACTAAATGTTCAATGTGTATTATTATCTTGGAGCTTTTCTCCCCAGACCTCTGCTGAAAATGGACTTATATCCAGTCAGACTATCCCAGTCAACAAATGTAAAATAAAATAAATAAATAAAGCCAAAAAAAGTTTCTGATTTTCATCCAAATGGCTCGGGTTTGATTCCTGGTATGGGAATGGGCCACTCTTTTCAGGCAATTAACATAGGGGATTAAAGCTCTGACTTGTTAATGAGCTGCTGTTAGTGCCATAGGTACAGGCAGAAACATAGCTAGGGTGGGGCAAAGGAGGCAGCTGCCCACATGGCAAGGTGTTAGGGTACATAATTGGTAGACACTGATTTTTTTTGTAGTGTGGCAGATGCATCCATTTCTATATCACCATTTCTGAATGCTGGCGTAGAAATTACATAACTATGTTTTGCTGGACTGAAGATCTTGATTTGTTTGATGTGAAACTTGTTATAAGCTGACATATAAATGCATTTGTATTTGCTGTATGGCATTTATCTTGATTTAGTTCATACTTAACTATCTTTGTTATAACCTTTACCTTTTTGTATGGAAAGGCATGTTCTCCCTCAGATCTCCATTCAAACTTTACGAAGGATTCTGAAATATTAGCAAGACATCTTAACTAATCTTCCATTACATCTGTGGTCTGTACTAGTTGTCCCAAGTTTTAGCCTAATACTACCTTCCTCTGCATGTCCTGAATACAACTTTTCTTTTCCTGTATTTTCAAGAGGTATCAAGCTCCATGCAGAGACATGTTTCTACCCAGCATACAGACCAAAAAGTTGTTTTTTGTCTCTCATGCTGCATTAGCAGCTTATTCCTCCTACAGATGGAAACATTAAGCTAAATTTCAATCCCTCATCTGCCTCCTTCCTATAATTTCCTCTGTCTACCCTTTAAGCCTTAACTTATAACTCCCTTATACCCATTCCCCTTTTTCTTTTTTGTCCCCTCTAGGTACTGATGACCCACTTCCCCCTCGATATTTGCTTTTATGCATCACTACTCCACCCTGAATAACATTCTGCAGTAGCCAATATATATGAAAATTAAATAATTATAAACTTATCCATATTTCTCTAAGAAAACCCCATCAAGTCTCTACTGTTGAGGGTCTCCATACTTCAAGTCGCAATGCCTACGTGTCATAAAGCCCTCTAACTGTGTCTCCTTACACATTTAACATTCCTTGCTGATTTCATTCATTTAGGACTCAGTACTTTTCACCAAAGTAGTCTAGAATAATATATAAGACAATGTATGTGATTCCAAACTATTCATCATTTCATTCTGCATCACCTTTTTCAGCTGCCCTGTTTTCTTGCTTAGAATTCTTGCATTGCTACTACACCTTCTATCTAGAAAGTTTGGCCAATAGTTCCATCATCTGCCGTCCTTACATACAGACAGACAAGTATTTCAAGCATGGGCATTAATGCCCTTCTAGCCTGCCAATATAACAAAACAGGTTTTCCCATAAAAAGTGTCCAGGCTGTTCTTAAAAATATCTGAACTAGTACTTGCTTTAATATAATTTGGTAGTCTGTTCCAGTTATCAGTTGCTCTCTCAGAGAACCAGTTAGTACACCACTCATTCCTATAGAATGTCAAGCTCCATGCAGAGACATGATTCTACCCAGCATACAAACCAAGAAGTTGTATTATCTACTACTTTTTGATAACCCCAAACATTCCCAAAGTTAATTGTCTCTAAATGCCCCATATACCTAAATTAGATGTCCTCTTAGATATCTATGAGACACTGTACAAGATAAGATATTTTAGTCTTTCATAATAACTTAAAATTTTAGATCCATGGATGCCCTTGGTATATTTCTGCTGTACTCTTTCCAGTTTACTCATGCTTGTTTTCTTATAAGGTTTCTATATTGTTATTCCATACTCAAGTTTGGGTCTAATGTAACTAATAAGCAATGGCATCATCATTTCTGATTTCCTAGACTTTAAAAATATTTTTATACAATCTATAGTTCTATAACTATCATTAACCAATTGGTTGATATGATTAGAAAAACTCAAAGCTGGATCTACCCATATACCCAGATCCTTAAATGAATCTACAGTTTCAATCACTGTGTGCTGTATTAAATATTCACCTTTCAATTTATGTCTCTCAAATCTCATATGCTTAGTTTTTGATGTATTTATCAGCATATTAATATTCTGTACCCAAGTGATCAATTTAGTCAAGCTCTTTTGCAGATATGCCTTATCTGTAACACATGTACTCAGTTTACCAATTTCAGGTCATCTACATATAGATTGTAGAACACCCCAGATGAAAAAGTTAGGTCTTGAAGATGCAATCTAAACAAGTAAGGGCCTAGGGCAGAGCCTTGTGGGACATCCTGACTGTAACCAAGAATTTCGCCTGCCTAGTTGTTGCTATGATACTTACCATGTCCTATTTGTAAGACATGCAGCTATCCATCTTATTAAGAGTACATTAATACCTAGTCATTATAATTTAATGATCAATGTTTTGTGCGTAATATATAAATTATATCACAGCACAATTTTTCATTCATAGTTGTTATTATATTGTTTTAGAACACCATGTTACAGGTTGCAATAGATATATTTTCAACATATGCAAGCTGATATATAGTTTCAAGTTCAAACCTGTCCAGTTCTGATGATAGCTTAATCCAATATTACCTTATACCTTATTTTTCCACAACATGGGTTTGTTCTACTCCTCTTTCCCTTAAAGACAGATTTAATAAGCACATGTCTCCAATCCTGAGGAATCTCCACATATGTATATGACTTAGTAAATAATAGATATAATGGTAAAGTGAGTTCTTTCTGGAGTGTTCTCAGGTCATTATAACTAAATTCCATCTTCTCCCTGTGCTTTGTTTGTTTGGATCTAGTTTGCACAGTTCTTTTTCACTATAATCTAATTTGATTCCAGTAAATGAAGTACCTGGATGTCACTAGGATGAGTTATCATCACCTTTGTGGAGCCAAACTGTTTTGCATAAGATTTTGTAAATATATCTAGAATCTGTTGCATCTGAGAATAAATTTTACAATCTACACTCAGTTTATCAGTTTGTATGTCTTTACTCCTTCCACATTTGATGTATCTATAAAAAGGTTTCCTTTTATGCTCAATATTGTGATATAAAGTATCTCCAATTTTTCTTGATCTTGTCTCACACTATGCTTAATTTGTTTGTCCAGCTTGTTTAATTCATTTTTCAAAGTTGTAGTTTGACTTCTCTTCCATTTCTTATATTTTTGCCTCTGACCTTAATCTTGTATTTTGTTCTTATGGAATATATATCCCCCCGATGTTTTATGCCTAGATCCTGATGTTAAAATTTTTTTAGATTTTTTGCACTCAAACAATTTTTCTTTCAAAACTTTTCACATTCCATCTGCAGTTTTTCCAACACCTCACTCCATTTAGTTTTACTTAGTGATTGTTTTGCTTCCATATAATCTGTAACTAATCTCCTGTGCATTGGTTGAGATTTCAATTTGGCAAAATTATCTAGCGACAAATTAACCTTTATAATCCCATGTTCACTGCACATCAATGATGCCAAAACTTGACTTGAAGTAACAGTAATTTCTTTAGGAACACAGATAATGTCTAATATGTTCCTATCCCTGGTAGGTGTTTTTTGCAATCTGAAGCAATTGTTGTTCTGAACATACACTGTGAATAATGTCCTTACTAACGTTGTTGAATCAATTTTATTCCAGTCTGTATCTGGAAAATTTAAGCCCCCAGCTAATATTATGCTTCCGTCCTGTGTTTCATGCAAAAAATGTATGAATTCCTCTAGGTTGTCACTTGACTTTGATAGTCTTTACACTCCAACAATTATTATATGTTCCAGGGTTGTCTTTATAGTCACAGCTATACAATCTATAGTATTGGTGTCATCATTGAACATGTAATAATCACAGGTCTCATAACACCTTCACCTGATATTTTGTTATAATGTCAGTTACAATAATAACATTTATACCCTGACAGAACTGGTTTCTAGTCATTGTTCTTTAACCCTGTTTCATAAACAATAATAATATCAATCTTGTGGAAACATAGCAAATGTTCCAATAAAGAAAACTTCATTATTAATGTTCATAACATAAACAACCATCAGAGACACATCTTCTCACTGCCTGTGGTTGTTGGCCCTGATCCCATGATACACGTTCCATTTCCCATTCCTGCCATACTATTAATACACTACCTCTCCACTGTTCTGCCTGGTTATCCTGCTGAGTGTTCTTTCCTAATAACTTTCTTCCTGATCTTTTTTTAGTACTGGATCCTGCATGGCCACATCTGGATGTGTCTTGCATCATCTCTGTCACTTCTATCTGCACCTGCCTTTCCAGTTCAGCTTTCTCTCGTGCCTTTTGTGGCTGCATCCACCATTTTCTCCATTCACTATAACCTGTGCCAACTCATCTGCCTGTACTCCCCACTTGTGTATAAGTCCTCCTGTCATCTGCTTTTGTCCTCTATATCTTTTTCCACTGCATGCAGTACTAGGATCATTTTGCATCTTTATCTGCAGGTCAATTCTGTCCCTTCTCACCTGATTCTCCATTCTTCTTCCCTCTTTAGTTCACATGCTCTCCCATAATACACTCCATCATTTATTATTCTAAGTGCTGCGATCCAAACAGCTGTCCTCCATCCTGATCACCTCAACCATCTCTCCCTGACTCTTTTAATTCAGTGTGTTCGTTTCCTATGCTATTTCTAGATCCCTCACGTTTTCCATTTTATTATTTTTGTTGATGCTGTTTATTTATATATAGATATATCTTGTTAACCTAGAACTTCCAAGTTTTATTCCTTCCTGCCAAGCAAATGCCAGACAAACAACAACTTAGGGGTACTTATGAACAAAGAATAAGCAAATTTTGCTTACTTTACTTTACTTTAAATGCTTTTCTGAATAACAAAAGACAAAATACATCCAGTAGATATGCCTAAGGTCTTCAGAAGCAGGCCATCCATTCACACCTAGTTCTGTTTATATACCAGGCAGATGTATGCATAGGATAGCATTTATTTTTTGCTTCACACTAACCCCTTAAGTTTAAATACATGAGAGTAAAAGGCTTGAATAATATGCCTTACCTTTCCAAGTGTTGTATGCTAACTGTAAATTAGAAAATAGACATGAAAAATCAACAAATTCTGAATTGCAGTATGATGAACTATTATCTGACATTAAAATTTGATTTGATCTACAGACTTAAAGTTGTTGCAAATCAAGAAATAAAAAAGCATACAGATATTATGTGACAAAGTCAGTTACTAAAGAAAAAAAAAAACTAAACCAGACATAAAATATGTTTAAAACATATTTTCAAAGGCTGTTCACTAATTATATGTGTGGAATGAAGACTGCAGACTACAGAAATAACTCACTTTTGAAATCAGTTAGTGTATATGCCACCAAAAAATAGTCTGCATATTGACAGTTTAAGCAACTGTAAATATTATTTCTATGTATATGTATGCATGTGTGTATGTTTATATTTATTTATTTTCCTTTGTTGATTGAGTTAGGCACAGTAGGCTAGTGGCCTGTTTTCAGGAGAGACCTGAAGTGGTATTTCTGTTTACAGGAGATATTTGGTCATCTTATCAGGGAACTTCTCTTACTATTTTTGATAGGCGCCATGAGATCGTTTACATCCAGCTGAGCTACTATCTACTGAAGCAGATGGAAGTTTAGTTTACCATCTGATTCAAAGAAGAAAAAGTAAAGCAACAAGTCTAAAATGCAAATCAAGTTCTTAATAAGTAGTTAATTCAAACATCAACAGGCATATGTTCAAAACAACAAAAAATTTAAAACGTGAATAAATAAATAAATAAATAAATAATCTTTCTTTCTTTCTGTCAGCTATTTTCTCTTTTGTGTTTGCCTCTAAATTTTGTTTTCAACTCCTTAATGAAATGTGAGCACGTGTAATGCCAAGTACTGATATGCAGAAAATAGACAGAAAAGAAGAGCAAATATCAAGTGTTGCTCTTCTCCTTTAGAGCTGTTTTGTTTGTTTTTTGGCAGGTGGCCATGTCCCAAGTACAGGATCATCATACCTAGGAGAAAAGGGAATATTCTGAGACATGGTCATCTTGGACTTAGTATATGCAAATCCATTTGAAACTATTCACTCTCCCTATTTTGAGACTTGTTGAACTGGGTCCCAACATTTCAAATAGCTACCTTTGTGGATCTGCTCAGTAGGAGTTATACCCATGGAGGGAAAGGCAGGTGAAATTCTTGGAAGTGTGTAGCCTCCAGGAAATGAGATATAAAAATGCATTCAGAAAAATCAATTGAAAAAGTAGGCAGGTAATCTTGCTACTTCATATGATGGTGATCAGGTTAAACATACAGTTCCACTGCCCTCTCAAGGAAAAGCAGCTAAATTACTGGAAAAGATACACAGCAAAGCCCAGAACAATTTACAATACAAAAAAAGAAGTACAAAAAGGCACTTCCGGAGGTATATTTGGTCACTGTGAAGACAAGAAGTAGAAAGCATGATACGGGCACATAAATTAGTAAAAGGAACCATAATGGCTTTGACCTAAACAAGAAGGACAAATGAGAAACGGTAACTAGACTGAGGGCCTCAGATTTAGTCTGGACATAGTGAAAAACTTCCTCACAGAAATGGTACTGGATAAATTGAACATACTGCCAGAGAAAATGATATACTGTCAGTCCACTAAAGCTTTCAAAAGCTCATAGAATAGATGGTAGAAAAGAATGGATTGGGGGAAAGTACCATACTGCTAAATGCATCAAAACAACAGAATAGATAGACAAAATTGTCTTTTTCTTCAATTACACATATATGGTACTCTAAGTATGATGTAGTACATTACCAAGGGACAATTCAGGTTTCCGAAAATGTACACAAAATGCACAAAGCATACGCAAGGAATGCTTTGGGGAGTTACTATTCTGCAGCAGTAGATTTCTCCCCCTGAAGCCAGTGTGTCAGTGGAGGCCCCTGTTTACATTTTTTTCTTTTACTATGTAAGCATCTTATAAAGTGACTATATAACTTCCTTCTTTTCAACAATTATTAAAAGCATGATAAAAGGTCATCATCATCTTTCGGCTTTTCCTGTTAGGGGTCGCCACAGCAGATCATCTCTTTCCATTTCTTCCTATCCTCTGCATCTTGCTCTGTCACACCAACCACCTGCATGTCCTCTCTCACCACATCCATAAACCTTATCTTAGGCCTTCCTCTTTTCCTCTTACCTGGCAGCTCCATCCTTAGTATCTTTTTCCCAATATACCCATCATCCCTCCTCAGCACATGTCCAAACCAACGCAGTCTTGTCTCTCTTGCTTTGTCTCCAAACTGTCCAACATGATCTGACCCTCTAATATACTGATTCCTAATCCTATCCATCCTAGTCACACAGAGTGCAAATCTTAACATCTTTAACTCTGCCACATCCAGCTCTGACTCCTGCCTTTTTGTCAGTGCCACTGTCTCCAACCCATATAACATAGCTGGTCTCACTACCCTCTTGTAGACCTTCCCTTTCACTCTTACTGGTACCTGTCTGTCACAAATCACTCCTGACACTCTTCTCCACCTATTCCACCCTGCCTGTACTCTCTTCTTCACCTCTCTTCCACATTCACCATTACTCTGAACTGTTGATCCCAAGTACTTAAACTCGTCCACCTTTACCAACTCTACTCCCTG